>NC_143577.1:257840496-258066700 GCF_048544385.1 Mastigoproctus giganteus
CTTTAAGTAGTCTTACAGACTCTTCAAACTTTCATCGACACCCATCAGAATACTGAGTTGGCACTTAATTTCTTGATACTCTCTGCACCTAGCATACACAAAGACATCCTCCATGGCTAGATCATGTCCTGTTCCAGAAAGTCTGCAAACATTTCACATTTTGCACATTTTATTACACTGTGATGCATTGGAGAATCACCCAAATCGGTTCTCCCACAAGTCACAGCAGTCAGACTACTTTGTGCCCGTTGCTTTGCTGCTCTAGTCTGGGCCATAATTTTTCATTTATCACAATTTAATTAACAAAGAAAATTAATAAGATTTATAAATTTAATTGATTAATTGACAATACTATACTAAGCTAACAGATTAGATTCCTAAAACAATGCTATGTATTACGCTATCTAGTTTTACGTTATGCCTTACACTATCAAGTTCGAGATACACGTTATGCTATCAAGTTTTACATTATAAATTATGCTATCAAATTCAAGATATATGTTATGCTATTCCGTATATCAATATAATATACTACAACAATGCCGGCAAGTTTCAAATGGTACAAAATTCCACCGATGCTACTAAGTAACCTACAAAATCTTTATCTAAATTCAAAATAAACTAAGTAGTCCTGGTTACGCTACTTAGTTCACATGGATACTCTCGTTCCCAACTCAAGTTGTTTTAACATTATGTGGTAGATGTCATCTGGACCAGTAGCTCTACTGAATGATTTATTAAGCAACCTTAAAAATCCTCTTAATATGAATGGCTGGTTGTATGTGTGAAACTATCGCAGAAAAATTAATGTTATACTGTTGTGCAAAGTCTTTAATTCGTTGAAAGATATACTGGCAAATGATTTCGCTAAGGCATTTGCTATTTCTTGTGGTGAGGAAAACTTCTTCCCTTTCTAGTTTAGTACTCAAGCTGGGGACTGAATCTATTAATTAATTAAGCATTTGTATTTTTCTCTAGATGATTTTGCTGTCCATGTCCTTGTTTATTAACAGGAGGAAGAGATTGCTTCTACAGAGATGGGATAAAATTAAATAGAAAGGTTGCAAGAATATTTGCTGATGCTATCGAGGCAGTGTTGGGTGGGTCAGAAAACTGCTAGCTTGGATGGTGATTAACAGACTAACAGATTAACAGTAGCCGAAGGCAAAGGTGGAAGTGAGTCTTGCACTGCTTCTATTGGAATGAGTATCAGCCTGGAAAGCAAGTTCCTGGATATTTCAGGAACTGCTGTGAGTCATGCAACAAGCAAATACATGGGCTGTGTTAGAGTAACTAAGAGTAAGAACAGCTGCATGTACATTAATGCTAGGAGCATAAATAAATTTCATGAATTGAAGTGCTGGTGAAGACATGAAAGATGGGATATCAGAGACGTGATGTCACACAGTTATATAAGGAATGCAGAATTGGAATTTGGGGAGTACAATTTGTACAGAAATGATAAACAGGATAGAAAGGGAGGAGGGGGTTATTGTTATTTGGTTTTTAGGAGCATTAGCAACTAAGGCCATATTGCTCGAGGATATGCGGTGGTCATTCCCTGACCTTTCCGCATCCTCCGTATTTGGTGGTGACAGGCTCGAACCCCGGTCTAATCAAGAAGAGTGTGTTACGCACTGCTGCTGCTCCTTCCCACCTGGCTACGGAGGTGCCTGGAGGGGATTATGCTTTAGTTAATAAACACATAAAAACTAAGGAAGTGCATCCAATTGACATAGATGGATGATAGGGCAATGCTGAGTAATTCTGGTGTGACAATAGCACTGAGAAAGCAAATATGAGGGTAGGAGTTTGTTTTAGGCCTAATGACTCTGAAGAGTAATAATGAACAGAAATAATGAATACAGAAACAGAGTGGGCCAGTAAATGAGAGTGTCTTATAAAGTGGGGAAATTAACTTCCCAATTATAGACTGTAACTTTTGATTGGTGACTCGCACACTAGCAAAGCTTTTGTAGATTTACTGGATCATTGTTTTCTACAGCAGCATGTTCGGGAGGCAACTAGAAGGAGTAATATTCTTGATCTGATTATCAGTAGTGATTCTTCATGCATTAAGAATCTGCAAATAAAGGAACCACTAGGTGGCAGTGATCACAGTGTGCTGAAGTGGGATTTACTTAAAGATGCAATTACCTGGTTTTCCGTTAAGAGGCCCACCCAAATATAGGCCCATCTGGGCCTATATTTGGGTGGGCCTCTTAACAGTAGTTACCAAAACCGTAACAGTAGTTACCAAAAAATACCTGGTAACTACTGTGAAATGCCTATATCTGTGAGAAGACCAACCAATATATAAGCATTCTAAGGAGATAGCAAGTTTATATATTCTTGGAGGAAAGCCTAGAATCCAATTCACAGTTTGCATAGATTTTCAGGAAGTACTAAACAAAAGGTAACTTCTTTAGTGAAGTCATCAAAAAAAAAACTTTGTTCGCTATAGTTTTTATAAAAAAGATCCTCTGAGTATTTCTTCCTTGGAGGAATTTCTCTGTCATAAATTAAAATGGTTCATTTTAGAATTTTAGGGGATTCCATCTTAATACCCATATCAGTCAGTGAAAAGGTAAAGAAGCTATCTTACAAATATCTTCTGAGGTGGTTGTCTCTACAGCAATACCTTTGTTCTTTATCATTTTTATAGATTTTATTTTAACCTGTTTTAAGGACTGTCAGAAGGTCTTAGCTATGTTATCAAAAACATCTTTATTGGTGGAACAAGTACAGTGAATTCCGGTTATTTGGGCCACCAGTTAATTGCGGCAGCCATTTATTTGGGGCAAATCTTAAAAAACAGAACCAAATCGAGAAAATGGCCAGGGTTCCGCATCCTCCATATTTGGTGGTCACAGGCTCGAACCCCGGTCTAATCAAGAAGCATGTGCTATGCACTGTTGCTTCTGCCCACCTGGCGCCTCCGTAGCCAGGTGGGCAGAAGAGAGAGTATTTGCAATTTCAAAAGAATTGCAGATTTTTTTTTCCCTTTTAGAAGTATTATAGGAGTAGTTATAGGAGGATATTTTCCATTAATTCTTCGAACTTTAGTCCAAATGGTTCTGATGTCTGTGGTTCTGTTTATAGGGAGGCATATCTGGACCATGTCTCTTTTTTGCTTATTCATTGTATATGACGAGCTTTAGCTCTAGCTTTCTTGAACTGTATGAGATTAGCTGTGGTTGGGTATTTACGAAATAAGTTCCAATATCTATTCTTCTCTTTCTTGGCATTGCTACAGGCTTAATTCCAGCATATTTTTGGGTGCGAGCAGGCTTTGATAGATGATTTGGGTATGGTGGTTTCTTCAGCTGCCATTATTTTCCAAGTGATGTAAGTTACTGTAGAGTCAATTGTGACAGTCTCAATAGTCTGAATATCTAGATGTTCCAGTTTTTGATATTTCTTCTAGTTAACTTTGTCAAATTTCCAAACACTTTTTATTTCAGTTTGAGGAGAAGAGTTAGACGACTGTGTGCATATTACTAGAAAGTGGTCACTATTACGAAGGTTATCAGGGACCATCTAATCAATAAGCGGAAAGAGGATTGGTGAGCATATTTGAAAGATCAATTGCAGAAGTTGACCTTGAGGAAAGATGCACGTATGTGTGAGTCCCATTGTTTAATAGGTGCCTTTCAAGAAATTTTTCAATTACCTGACCTCTCTTATCAAGGTGCAAGAAACCCCATAAGGGGTGATGCCCATTCCAGTCACCCAAGATACAGATATGTAGGCGCCTCCGTAGCCAGGTGGGAAGGAGCAGCAGTGCGTAGCACACGTTCTTTGATTAGACCGGGGTTCGAGCCCGTCACCACCAAATACGGAGTATGCGGAAAGGTCAAAGAATAACCACCGCATATCCCGGAGCAATATGGCCTTAGTTGCTAATGCTCCTAAAAACCAAATAACAACAACAACAACAACAACAGATATGTGGTGGCAGCTAATTAAATCATCCAAATCTGCTAAAGTGTATGAATTACTGGGTGAAAGGTATAAGGAAACAACTGTTACTGCTATCCCAACCATAACTTTTGGCAGCAATTTATTCTAAAGTTCTTTGTAGTGGAATAGTGGAATGAAAGGAGTTCTAGAGTTTACTAGCAATGATACACCTTCATGTGCTGTATTAGAGTCGTTTCTATGCTTTCTAAACAGCCGGACACATCATTCCATCAGCCGGACACATCATTCCGCTAGGGGGATGATTGTGTCCGGCTGTCTGTATGATATGCTCCGTAAACTTTTCTTGTTTTGTGTGTTTTTTATTTAAAGTATTAAGTTCCTATTAGTGCCACCACATAAGGATAGGCCCTTGGACTGCCAGGTGCAAGTACTGTATTATTTGAACGGACAACAGATAAGTATTAAATGAATTTCTGCATGTTCATTCCGCTACTCCATACAAGCGCTTTCAGCCATTATCTTGTAGTTCAACTTATACATGTGTCCAACAGACACTTGACCTTGACCAGGCATTAGAGTTTTGCTTAGCCGCTCTGTTCTTCCCTCCCTACTTAGTCCCCTGCTCCCTGTGGATTTCACTGCAGGGCAACTAAGGCGACCGGCTGGTCACAGTGCCTATTGCTTGCTAAACCACAACTGTGGTGATATTAAATTATCTAGTAAAACTACAGTAACTGAATTCAATATGACAAATACTACCTCCTGTCAAAATTCTTACGTCTGCACCATCTGTGGAACCAGCTCTGACCCCATTGTCCAATGTATTGAGTGCAAACAATTAATATGCAATGACTGTACACATTCTGACCTGAAAAAATTAAATAAAAGTTGGCGGAAATCATTCTGTTGTGATAGATGTCGACTCAGAAATTCTCAGAAAAGCCCTATAACTGTTGCAACGCCAAACAGCACGGAACCTGAGTCACTTTCCTCCTCTTCGGCTAACAAAGTTGAAATGCCGTACTCTAGTACATTTGAGACAAATATCATGCCAATAACTAGAAATACCGACTCTGAATCGTACATGGATGAAGCCTCTAATCCTTCTTTGTTGTCGCATCAAATCTCAGATGCATCAACTCAAACATCTGTGCTGTCAGAAGATCTCAGCGCTAACTCCTTCCCTACGGAAACTCTGAATCCAACCTTTGGTATTCTGCAATCAACTGAATTCCAGGAACTACTCTTTAACACTATGCAGAAAATCCTCATTCAAACTCATCTAATCAGTGCACCTCATACTGCAAACTCTGAAATTCTCCTGGATTCTAATACACTCAATGAAGGAAACAGCGAGCTATACACGGAGATTTGTGGTATAAAAACAATATTAGCTAATCAACAGGCTGAAATTTCTGACATTAACGCCCAAATTAAAAATCTCACATCAGTTATGTCTTGCCACTTAAGGGAAGCTAGGAAGAATTCTGAACCTACTCTCGACACCAATGGGCTCAAAGTGAATACGAATTCTTCATTAACTGACGATGCCCTCAATACTGAGACCAGATCTTCACCTTCCACCGGCCTCAATAGTTCTACTGCTGCAAATATTAACTTGCCCAAGCCTGCTAACATTCATGATTCAAGTCATTCAACTGAGCAATTTATTGCCAAACAGACTCTGTTAGATGATTCTTCTGATGTAAATAGAACCACTCCTCCCACCTACTCTCCTCTGCGGAACAGTTCTGTCTGTACTTCTATTTCACAAGCTCAGAGTCACCAAGCGGAATCCTCTTCAACATCAGTTAAGGCAACATATGCAAAAATAACTGCTGCCACATCTAATGAGGTCTGCAAACCTGTCTGTAGATCTGCCGCCACAGTGAGTAAACCTGTTTCTAATTGCCAGTCTCAAATATCGCACCAAAGATCAAAACAGAACAAACCGTCAGAAAATATTAAAGCATCTATATCTCAAGGTACTTTCTCCAAGCTTCCAGCCATAACTCATCAAACACAGAATGTAACTACTGCAGAAAAATCTCAGTTACTCAAACACAAGTATAATATCACAATTATTCCCACAAAAGACCGAATTTTTCTTTCTAGACTTGGACCCTCCACTAAATCTGAAGATCTTATCAACCTAATTAAAGAAGAATATGGTTTCGGAGTAGATGTCCGTTCTCTGAAGACACGATGTCCCGCCTACTCATCTTTTATAATAACATGCCTTCCATCACAAACAGAAAAAGTGTTGAATCTAAGATCCCTTTTATCAGGGGCTCTAGTAAAACGCTTCACGGACAGACCATCAAGGGAGTCCAAAATCTCCTCTCCACCGGCATAGCAATCAGATACCCTGCTATCTACACATACTACGTTCTCCTCTCGTCATAGAATCCCCAGATCCCAACTGTTCAGTGTTTACCTTCAGAATTGCAGGAGTATAATTAGCAACCTAAACCACTTCAGAGCAATCCAAGGCTCACATATTTACGACATTTACCTGCTCACTGAAACCTGGCTCTCCATTGATATTGATGATCAGGAGATTATAGATGGACAATATACAATCCATAGAAAGGACAGAGGATCTCGTGGAGGCGGAGTAGCTATTATACATTCTAACCATATACTCTGTGAAACTGCATCAAATTTCACAAATATTGAATCAGTATACTGCCTTCTTCATCTTGGCAAGTTAAAGGTTTTAATAGTATTGCTTTATTTTCCACCTCCCTTAACTAATATAGACCTCCAGTACTTAGAAAGCTCGCTGGAATCTATCTTCCCACTAATTCAATCTGCCGACATAGCAATGGTTTTGGGTGACTTTAACTGTCAACTGGCCAATTTAGGATCTTCTTCTCCATCACTGCAGACTAGGGCTCTCTTTAATATGCTTCACAGCTATGGTCTGGAACAAATTTGCAACTTTCCAACCAGAGAAAATGCCTACCTCGACCTAATATTTTCCTCTACTCATATAGATGTTCACACCGACAACCCCATATTTCACTCGGATCATTCACCAATTACTTTTGACATCACAGTGACTTCTCATAACTTCAAATGCAGCTCCCGTACTACTCGATTCAATTTCAGAAAGGCTGACTGGCCTCTGCTCAACCTAGCTCTAAGAAACGTAGACAAGCAGCTCGCTGACGCTATGGATGACATCGATGTGCTCACCAACAACCTGATTAACTGTGTCCATTCAGTTATATCTGACATTGTTCCTCAATCCCATCTTACCGCACGCTCTACCTACCCGCACTGGTATAACAGTGAACTAATACGTAAAATTAAATCCAAAGAATTCTACAGAAACAAGTATAAGCAAACAGGTGACAGTCAATACTATGAAATATTCAGCCAACTCCGCAAAGAAGTGAAAACTCTCATATTAAACTCCTACAACATGTATACAGAGTCAGTTCAGGATAGTCTGCTTACTCACAGAGATATCAAACCATTCTGGAATTTCATGAAGCATAAGAACATAACCAGTAGAAAGTTACAACTCCGAAACGCAGATGGAATTCTCTTATCTGACGAATTCAGTATTGCTCAAGAGTTTGCCAAACACTTTTCTAGAATTCAAACAAATGATACATTGAGACCTGCCTCATTTCCTGACTTCACACCTGTTAAAGATGATATCCTCATTAATCTCTTTATCACTGATGAAGATTTAAACTCGGCATTAAAAAGCATGAAAAATGACTATACTAGAGGCCCAGATGACATTCCAGGCCTATTTTGGAAAAGGACTGTCACTACATTGAAACCCCTCATACTGCGGATCTTCAACCTGTCTCTCAGGCTGGGGAAGTATCCTAATCACTTTAAGCAGGTCAATATAGTTCCTATTTTCAAAAAAGGTGATAAAAATGACGTATGCGATTACAGACCCATAACCTTGCAAAACAGCCTGGCTAAACTCTTCGACACAGCAGTGCACAAACATCTCTTCGAATTCTTCAAGCCTTTTATCGATCAGAATCAACATGGTTTCTGCAGTGGCAAGTCAGTAGTCACAAATTTACTTCCTTTCTGGCAATACACCTCTGAAGCTCTTGATAACCACCTACAAGTTGATGCAGTCTACACAGACATATCTAAGGCATTTGATAAAGTCCCGCACGAACAACTTCTGGAAAAACTTAAGCTGTATGGCATCCGTGACCCTTTGCTCTCATGGCTACGCAGCTATATTACGCATCGTTCCTTGAGCGTTATCATCGATCAAGTGAACTCAGACTGTTTTATACCACTAAGCGGAGTACCACAAGGCTCTCCCTTAGGTCCTCTTCTCTTCATTGTTTTCGTAAATGATCTTCCTTCTTTCATCTACACCTCCAATGTTCAAGTTGCTCTCTATGCAGATGATCTTAAGATCTACTCAGCAGTGAAGGGGACTACTGATTCTCAACAGTTCAATGTTCTCTCAATAAATTCTCTCTGTGGCTATCTCTGAATGGCTTGTCTGCTAACCCCTCGAAGTGCAAAGTTATCTCTTTCTCATCTTGCAGATCTCCACAACTAATGAATACGGAGTATAGTATTAACTCTGTGATCATCGAAAGGTTTGACCAAGTTAACGACTTAGGGATTCTCTTTTCCAGCAGTGCTAAATTCGATGCCCATGTCCTTAAAATCACCAGCAAAGCATTCAAACCACTGGGATTCATCAAACGGAACACATACAAGTTCAAAAGCTACAGATATGCGGTTATCCTCTATAAAACTATTGTTCTGCCAATCCTTGAATTCAGTTCACCCATCTGGAATCGTCACACAAAGACTTTAACTAACAAAATTGAAGCAGTCCAAAAAAACTTTATCCGTTACCTTACGTACCGCAATCCTCTATTCTATCACTCAGTGTATTATGAATCGCTGTGTGATTACTTTCATCTGAGGCCTCTGTGCACTAGAAGAGTTACTGCTGACATCGCCCTTCTAGCCAAAGTAATCACTGGAATTTACGAAGCATCTGATATCCTGAGTAAAATAAACTTCAATGCTCCCTGTAGACAAGTCAGGAACCTTACACCGTTTCGCCTTGACTCTGCCAACACGGACTTAATGAAGTTCAGTCCACTGAACAGAATCAGCAAATCAGCAAATGACTCTCGCATTGACTTCTTTGACAACTCCCAATCACTGATGAACTCCATCCACAAGTTTGCCTCTTCACTTAAACTGCAAAGTGACTAGCTCACATCTAATTATTGTAGTTTATTATTATTTGTTATATTATTTTTCTATTCTCTAACGGATTAATTATTACTTGTTTTACCGGTAACTTAACTTAATACAATCCTCTTTTGTACATATGCTTTATTGTTTGAATTTGTATCAATGTTTATCGTCCTGTAGGATTTCACATTATTGTTATTATGTTTATTGATCTGATCTCAGATACACTGTTAATGGTTACCTGTTGTGTATCTTTTTATTAATAAAATAAAATAAAAAATAAAATAAAATAAAATAAAATAAACATTATATGATGTTTTATGCTCATATATATTTTAGGGGTCAGGATTGTTTCCTCTAGACAAAGAACAGCTGGCATATATTTATCTAAGTTAGTTCTGAGTCCGCAACAATTCCACTGAATGAATCTATACCTTATTGGGGATTATCAGGTGTGTCTGCTTGCTTATGGGATGTGGTTTGTGTGCGCCTATCTAGTTTTGTTTTTTCCGTTTTTGGGAGAGTTCGCCTGGTGATGTCCATTTCCTCCTCTTCTGCATGAATTTCAAGAAGTGGTTCATCTTGGTGTGAATTTCTATCTATGTCCATGGTATCAATAGTTGATTTTTGATAATCTCTTTCAGAGTTTGTTTGCTTTACTGGCTGCTGTACAATGTTTTTATCTGGCAGTATTGTCAATGGGGAAGTTACCGAATGAGTTGATTGCTGTTGAGTAGGCCATGATTTTAGTGTAGAGAGGACCGACATTGCCCAATCGAAATTGAGATGCTTGGTGTAACTGAACCATCTGTTTGCACTGTTATGGATAGTTGCTTTTTACAACTAAAGAATAGGATGGCAATTTATTAGAAATTTAAAAATGTCTTTTTGCTTCTTGGTATGGCACCTTATGTTCTACTTTGTACTTTTGTATATTCTTTTCTGTCTGCCACTGGATGCACTCCTTTGAAAATGCTGAATGATTTTCCTTGCAGTTTGGGCAGCATTGTATTTCGGTGGTGCAGTCTGTGTGAACATGCTCTTTTGAACCACAGAAGGCACAGGTGGTTACACCCCTGCAGACTGCTTACGAGTGTCCAAATTTTTGACATTTAAAACACCGGATTGGGTTTGGAATGTACAGTTGAATTTTGCACCTTAAATATCCAGCTTTAACAGTTGTTGGTAGAATTGGTGTTTTTAATGTAAGAATAACTGTTCAGGTAGAAGTAAGAACCCCCATCTTTCTTAATGACTATCCTTTTGGCATTTATCACATTTTGATCACTTAATTCCTGAACTATCTCTACCTCGGATGCATTAAGGAGATCCCACTCTGCTATTACCGCTTTAGAGGAGTTAGGGTGGCATGAGGGGTAACCTTTGTGAGAGTTCCACCAAAAGTCTATGTTTTTAATAGTCTTTCTGAGTGCTTGTTCTCACTCATCTCCACTAGGTCTCCAGATTTTAATCTACGAACAATTTTTGGAGGGTCCACCACATTTTCAAGACATTTCTGTATGAAGAGTGGGGAGAGCTTACTCAAAGGATTATCAGTTAAAGAATGCAGTATCAGAAATAGAGCAGCAGGGGTTTCTGTTCCTTCTTTTTTCTGAAGTTTTGCATTACATGCATTTAAGTCATCTCTATTTGAGAGATCTGGATCGTGAGATCCATAAGTGACATATTTATTTATGTCCATCTTTGTTCCTTTTATTCCAGGGAGAGGGATTTTCTTCTCCCAGGTTACCGGACACGCCACGTGGAGGCAGGCATGGTGCCACCATTGACCAAGCAGTTTAGAAAGTTAGTTAGGTTAGTACAAATTATATCAATAGATATAATTTGTACAAGGAAAGAAAGGTGTATTTCCTTTCTAGATTCCTACTTCAAAGCTTTTCAGTAAACAATCACTTACAAAAAACAGGAAGAATAAAGACACTAAAAAATAAATATAACTAATCCACTGAGAAGAGCATTATGTATTGCCCAAAATATCGCTTTGACACTATCTATCACTTGGCACTCGGGGCCATCACAGAGAAGTGATCACTTCCATATGGGTTTTCTACCACCTCCATGTAGCAAGTAAGGGAAGGAAGTAGAGATGGGGAGCAGATAGAAAGATTAATTGCAGAGAACATACTGGGTAGGCATGTGGAAAAAGATGTTTGTTCCCACATTTAGAAAGAAGTCATTGTCAGTGAGCATATGCTCTATGACTCTCCCCTTCCATTGATGTTAGCATTGGCCCACAGAGTGTTATGTCCATTAAAATCCCCAAAAATTAAGCAAGGTGATGGTAAGGGCATGACTAACTCATCAAGGTCTTTGTGGGGGAAGTCACTCCCATGTGGCAAATAAGCAGAACAAACGGTTAATAAGAACCCCACTGTAAGGCAAATTGCTACAGCCTCAATGCTAGCTGAAAGTTGCAAAAGTTAAGAGGTTCTGGTTGCCCATGAGGATTCTGACTCCTTCATGAACAGGGCCATCCACAATTCTGTCCTTACGAATTATGGTAGTGTTATGCATGGTGGGATCATCATTTGCCTTTAAATAAGTCTCCTGTATGCAAAAGCAGCTGGCTTGTGCTTTTGCAGGACTGCTTTGATGTAGAGGTCATCAGCATTTTTCCAAAATCCACGGCAATTCCACTGCAGGAATTTAGCCATTATTCTGGCTTGGTGAGTCCATCAGGCAGCTTCCGGATTGCCAAAGGCTTAATTTTGTGAGCCTTGGATTTATCTTTTTTGGAGAAGTATGGACACTGTCCTGTGTCCATTTCTTCCAACGAAAGGAGCTTCAAAACTCAGTCATCATGTACCTCCTTGGTTTCGAAATCCATTTTTTCTTGCGCTGACGTGGGAGGTTCAGTTTGCTGTAATGTTAATTTAGTGCTAGCTTTTGGTAATGCTGGAGCACTGGGAGGTACCAATATTGGAAGGGCAGCTGACTGAGATTTCTGTACTGGTTTTTCTGAGCTCAGTAAGTAGCAGGTGATAGGCATGAATGACTCTTCCAGTGGTATAGTCATTTCTGGATGAATCCCAATCAAACATTTCTGGGATACCTTTTCAGCATATGTTGCCTTACTGCTACTTACTGGTTTAACTGTTTTACTGTCCTGGTGCAAGATGTACAGTTCTGTCTTTGTGCTTGTTAACAAGAGAGACTGCTTCTACAGGGATGGGATATACTTAAATAGAAGGGTGCAAAAGTGTTTGTTGGTACTATTGAGGCAGCATTAGGTGGGTCACAAAACTACAAGCTTGGGAGTGATTCACAGACTAAGAGGTTCAAAGTAGTGGCAGGCAGAGGTGAAGGTGATTCTTGAACTACTTCTATTAGATTCAGCAGCAGCCTGGAGGTCTGGGTGCTGGGGGTTTCAGGGACTAATGGCAGTCATCATGAAACAAATAAATACTTGGACTGTGTTAGGGTAACTAAGAATAAGAATAGGTGCATGTATACTTGCATGTACACCAAAGCTAGAAGTATAGTAAATAAATTTTATGATTTTGAAGTGAGGGCCCAGACCTCGAAGGCAGATATTGTTGAGATATTAGAGACGTGGTGTCACACTGATATTAGGAATGCAAAATTGAAAGTTGACGAGTACAATTTGTACAGAAAGGATAAACGGGATAAGAAAGGAGGAGGAGATATGCTGTTAATTAAGAAAAACAAAATTTAAGGAAGTGCATCCAGTTAACATAGATGGACAGTGCAATGTTAAGTCAGATTGGCGTGATATAAGCACTGGGAAAGCGAAAATAGGAACAGGAGTGTGTTACAGGCCTAATGACCCTAATGATTACAATGAACAATGATACAGAGAAATAGAGTGGGCCAAATCAGAATGTCTTATAATGGGGGATTTTAACTTACAGATATTGATTGGAACTTGTTAGTTGGTCACTGGCACACTAGCAAGAATTTTATGGATTTATTGGATGATTGTTTTCTACAGCAGCACATTAGAGAGGCAACCAGGTTACCTCTCTTGATCTGGTTATCAGCAATGATTATTTGTGTATTAAAAATTTGCAGACCAAGGAAGCAGTAGATGGCAGTGTACTGATGTGGGATTTACTCAAAGATATAATTACCATCAGGGATAAAGGGAAGGATTTTTGCATCCGTAAAGGAGACTACAGTGGTCTCGGACAGTTTTTAAATTCTGTACAGTGGGACCAACTGATGATGTTACCAAGAGCAAACTCTAAGTGGGAAGAATTCAAGGAAGTAATCTTGGAAGCTACTAGGTTTTTTTGTTCCAACTAAGAAATACTGTTCAAGGTTCAGGCCTAAATGGGCAGACTGACGAATTAATGAAGTTCGTGGCTGAGAAGAAAAATGCATGGGATGCATATTAATTATCAGGCGACACAGAAGCTTATGGCAGATATAATGACTCTAATGATTACAATGAACCAGTCTGTAATCTAGTCACAGAGCCAGTCTGTAATCTAGTCACAGAGCCAGTCTGTAATCTAGTCACAAAGGAGGATAGGCAGGCAAAGACAGATTACGAGAAATTGTTGGCAAAGGATGCAAAGAGTTCTTTACTCATGTAAACTCTAGAAGAAAGGGGATGAATCAGATTGGTTCACTTAACATAGACAGTTTGACTATTGTTGATTCTGCTCAACTGGCTGATAAACTAAATCAGTATTTTGCATCTACATTCACACATGAGGAGTTATTCAAGGAGGGGGAATGCCAGACATTAATCAAACTGTAACTGGGTGCTTAATGGTTTTGTAATAACTGAGAGTAAAGTGGAGGAGAAATTATTGAAGGTTAAACATAATAAAGGAACCTGGGGTTGATGGGATCTATCCAATTATATTAAAGGAGGGCGGCAAAGGAACGAAGCAAATCCTTAGCCATAATTATTAAAGCATCCTTGGACTTTGAGGAAGTCCCCACAGACTGGAGATGTGCAAATGTATTGCCAATTCACAAAGGGGGTTCTAAGGGTGACACGAATAATTACAGACCAGTTAGTTTAACTTCTGTTCCAGGTAAAATAATGGCGTCACTGATTAAAAATATATTGCAGGGTCATCTAGACAAGACTGCAGCAATAATTCAGACACAGCTTGGGTTTATTAAGGGAAAGTTTTGTCGGACAAAGTTGATTGGATACCAAGATGTGGTTAAAAGGAATTAGAGGTAAAAAATAATTTTGATATTATATATTTGGATTTCAGGAAAGCTTTTGACACTGTTGTGTACGGAAGATGCATACAAATTGGAGAAGTATGGTATTAAGGGTAAGTTAGTACAATGGATAAAAGAGTGGTTGAGTGAGAAAGACAGAGAGTGGTAATCAATGGACGCTGTTCTTCGTGGACTAATGTTATTAGTTTAGTTCCACTGGGTTCGGTGTTGTATCCACTGTTGTTTTGTGAATTTATCAATAATATTGATGAAGGTATATCAGGCTTAGTGTCAAAGTTTGCAGATGATACAAAGGTTGGCTGGGTTGTTAATGACAGTAATGGCAGTGTGCTACTGCAACAGGATCTAGAAAATTTGGGCAGATGGGCTGAGAAGTGCCAACTAAAATTTAAAATTGACAAATGCAAAATACTGCATATAGGTAGTAACCCCAAAGGAACGTACCAACTGTGTATTACTACACTTAAGGTGGTAGAAAATAAAAAAGACCTGGGAGCGATTGTGCAGTCAGATAGTCAGATATGAAGTTTTCTGAGCAATGCAGACAGGCCAGACAGGTGCCAGAGCAGGTCATGGGGTATTGTCAATAATATACAGGAATATGGTAGCAGTGAAAAAGGAGGTGATTTTACCTTTGTATAAGCCAATGGTCAGACAACACCTTGAGTAATAAGTACAGGTCTGGAGGCCTCATTTTAGGAAGGATGTAGAGTCGCTTGAGTTTGTGAGAAGGGCAACAAGATTGGTGAGAGGAACGAAGGGGTTCCTCTCACCTGGAACGAAGGGGTTCCTCTCAACTGGATGCATTTCTAAGGAAATGCATCCAGTTGACTAGGGTGGACAGTGCAATGCTGAGTCTGTTTGGAGTGACATAAACTGGGAAAGGGAAAATGAGAGTAGGAGTATGTTATAGGCCTAACGGCGCCTCCGTAGCCAGGTGGGAAGGAGCAGCAGTGCATAGCACATGCTTCTTGATTAGACTGGGGTTCGAGCCCGTGACCACCAAATACGGAAAGGTCAGGGAATGACTACTGCATATCCCGGAGCAATATGGCCTTAGTTGCTAATGCTCCTAAAAACCAAATAACAAACAAACAACAACAATATAGGCCTAACGGTGCTGATGAGTACAATGAACAGTTGTGCAGAGAAGTGTGTGTGTTATGGGGCACATAAGCTGCTGGGGTTATAGCTGGGGTTATAGTGGGGTTATTGATGGAGCCATATTGGCTCAGGGCTCTGCACTCTCTTGTGCGGTGCAACCCTTTTTTCTCCTACACCCGGAAAGGGGGGGGGTGACGGCTCGCTGTCTCCTCTCCCTATCGACCCTCTTCTTCCTATTTCACCCCCCAGCCTTCACTCTCCCATCCTATGCTATTTGTATGATGTGATTATAGTCAGAGGATGGGACACTGTGGAAGAGATTAAATCAAAAGTTGTTGGATTTTTGGAAGTTTTGTCAGATAGTTCATTCCCCTTTATCCCTGAATGTGCAGGGATCCAGCAAATGGTCACTGATTTTTTTTTTTTTTTTTTTTATGTGAACCCCAAACACGAGAGGTATTGATTGGTGTCTTTCTTCAATTTTCACTAGGAGACTTCTGATTTCATTTAACACAGGGTGAATCTTGTAAGAAGAGTTTTAAACTGATATAATCAAACTGAGCGAGTCCATGTATACTACGTATTTTAGAAAAGGGCAGTGATTCAGGTTTTCTAAGAATAATTTTATTGCATGGAGTTCTGCTGAGAAGCTGCTAAACTCAGATGGAAAAGAAGCCGAAATGACTGTAGAAGGAAATACTGCCACTGCTCCAAAGGATGAATGTGATTTGAAGCCATCAGTATACAAATTTGTATATTGGGAAAAAATCAGCATATTTTTGAATATGCCTTGCATGGAGTTAATTCACAGTGATAATCAGTAGGTGATTCTTTCCTCACTTGTGAAGATAAGTATCACAGGTTAATTTCAGAGGAGGAGGAGTCCACGGTGGTTGAGAGTAATTCATTATTTCTTGTCTGTTGACAATAGGAACATTCCAACTCTGTGTTAGTTTAATAAGGCATGTAATGTAAGCCTGCTGGTCTTATTTTAGTGGGCTTGTTTCTATAGAGATTTTGCAGTGGTGGATTAAAGAGGTGGAGCTCAATAGGATGCTGAGAGCAACTTTGTATTCAGGCTGCATACTTAAGAAGCAGCATTGTTCTGCGGAGGTAAAGAGGGGGGCTTGTTAGCTTCAATGTATAAACTATGAGAAGGAGATGTCCTGAAAGCACAAAGTGCAATCCACAATGCCCTATGCTGTATGGAATCCAGCCATTGTAGCGTACTCTTACGGGCAGAATCATAAAGTGGAGCACCACAATCCAATCAGGATTATGGTGCTCCCCAAGGCAAGGTAAATAAAGCTCTTAGAATGTTCAGCTTTTTGAGGTAGAAAGTACGCACAAATTTAATGTGCTCAAAGAAATTTAATTTCCTGTCAAGGATTAATCCCAAGAATCTGATGCTGTTAGTCACTGGAATGGTAAAGTTTGACATCTGAAGTTCAGGATCTGTATGCATTTTCTGTTGATTACAAAAGTGGATTGCAACAGTTTTCTGCTGGGATAGACGATAGCCATTTAACTCTGCCCACCTTTGGACTTTATTCAGGGATATCTGCAGTTGCCATTCAATGGATCTCATGTTCTGAGAATGGCAAGAAAAAAAAGAGATCATCGGTGTAAAGGTAGGTCTGAATAGTATTTGGAAGTTCTTTGGTTATGGAATCGATTCTAAGGGCAAAAAGGGTTGCACTCAGTACAGAACCTTGTGGCCCTCCTTCCTTTAAAAATGTCATATTCAATTAGTAGACTGCCTCCATATTTTTTTTCCAGTTCCATATGGGCTGGCAGATCTTTCCTCATTTTGGATATTACCATTTTTCACATTGAAATCGCCTATTACAATTTTATAGTAGTAGTTGCCCAACACGATAAATCTTCATAAAATTCCTCAACTTTATTCATCACTATGGCTACTTGTAGGGGCATAAGCTTGAATAATTTGAAGAGAACGGTAACTATTTAGCTTATTAGCACAGCAAGCTAGCAATTCTTTCTACATTTATGGCTGAATCTGACCAAAGTTTGACCAAATCTTCAGCTTTTCTTCAAATCTCACATAAACCGATGATGTCCTAATCAATGTTTTTCAGCTCTTGTAATAGTTCTTCTAGGCAGGGGCATATTTAAAGGGGAAGAGGGGGCACATGCCCTCCCTTAACCAAAAATTCGAAATTTAAAGAAAAAGAATGCGGGAGGCATTTTGCATTTTCTCTATTCTCTCAAGGGATTCCAGTCTATGAAGAGCTAACTGAAAGAAAAAATCTTTGGAAAAACCAATGATTTTGTTCAGTGGCATAACGATGCTAGTGCAGCTACATTGGGGCCCTAGATTTATTTATCATGGCATTGAAGTTCAATAATAAACGAGCAATTTTTTAAAATTAAATGTAACACATTCTTATCGACCTGGCAGCTGGCCCCCTGAGTATTGTTTAGACTAATGCCACGGTTATAGAAATATTAGTAAATAGATAGTCATGAAATATTCAGCAAAACCAGTGTCAAATATAAATATACATCACAGTCTGATTTTATTCTGGTGTTGGTGAATTTATTTTACATTTTTTGTGCATATGCGTACTCTGATTGTTGCTGGAGGGCAATGTTTTATTTCACAAAACATAAATTTGTTGCATAACAGTCCAGCTGTGTCCAGTGTTGTCATTTTAGGGCCTTTTGTGCCAGATTTGGGTTTTTTTTTTTTTTTTTTTTTTTGGTTTTTTTTCTTTATCTTAAGCAAAAAACTACAAGGATTATAAGTTATTACTATACTAACTAGAGACACAAGAAAATTGCGGATCCTTTAATCCTTATGTATGATGTTCTGAAACTGACCAGTTCATTGGAAGGAACCCTTCCTGTAATTAGGGTTTATCTCATGGTATTCAGAGAGCAGAATAAACAATTGGAATAACAAATAAACAAAATAAACAAATAAACAAATGATTGGGCATAGTAAAGCATTCTACCCTTGTCTGTAGTCAACAGGACCCAGACTTTTTTCTGGCCATGAATGATACATTTTATAATTCTTTTATATGTATCTCTTAAGGCTGATAAAGGAGAACCCTAATGCAGTTACATTTGTTGCATTAGCACCTCTAACAAATCTTGCCCTATGCCAGAGATTAGATCCATCATTTACGGAAAGTTTAAAAGAATTAATTATTATGGGAGGCAATATAGAAGGTATTAAGTAATTATTGTTAAATTATTTTGTCATATTTTTTAATGCATTAGAAATAGAAATCTTAATGAGTATATAATTATTAGTTTTTTACCAGTTGACAAAATTTTGAAGATATGGCATGAGAATGCAACAAACAACCAAGTTCATTTAAGAACATGCCAGTTGTGAACCTTAATAAGTGTTCCATTCCCTGCATTCCAACCGAGTGTGTTTTTCACAAGGGCTGTATGCATTAAGATATAGTAAAATAAAAATTTATAGTGTTGGTTTTTAAAAAGGATGTTATGAAAAAATAGATCGTTATGCTGACAAAATTTCATGTAGTAAAGTGCAAGGAAAACCAGTGGAAGCATTCAGTCAAGTCCCCTTTGCCAATATACAGCCAGGCCTCTCATAACATGAGTTCAATTAATGCGTTTTTCAGTTACCGCTATGTGAAAGAAATTATACCACTTTTCACTTTACACAATGCAAATTTCAGTTAACGCAATCTTTTTTATGTGATAGTTAAAAAGATTTGAATCACATGCTAAGCTTGCCATGTGTCAGACGGGCAATAAACAAGTGTTTGCCTTCTGTTTGCCTCACTGTGTTCCATCAACCATCAGAAGCAGACATGTTACTTGTTTGTCTCCCAGTAATAAAGTCACGTGCAGACTTTCATTTAAAAATTAGAATTTTTAAATGAGCCAGATGAAAATGTTACTGCAAAGGAGATAATGGTAAAAGAACTAGATGAAATCTTTTGTATCACAGGTTCTCTGTGGTATTTATTTCGCCAGGGCCTAGAGAATATTATTGTTGGCTATCGGAAATTGATTGATGAAAAAATAGTAAGCCAACTCTGTTCAAATATTTCTGTAACAAATAGTTTCTTCATTGTGTATTTTATGCAATAAACATTTAATTCTTTAATGATTTTCATTATCTTGTACATGATATGCAGTTAAAAAGCTATTTAAAAGGTATTTTTAAAATTCTTTATGGACATTCCTGAAGGTCACGGGCCAATTATAATTTTTCCTATTGATTATTAATTTCGATTAATGCATTTCTGTTTTGCACGATGCGCTCATGGGACAAAGTGATTGCTTTAATCGAGGCCAGCATGTAATAGTTTTGCCATTTAAAAATAAATAAATAAATTTTCTGTTTATACTCTGGGATGACCACACGATCAGGGGAGTTCACAAGATAGAGAGAATACAAGAAACAGCACCATATTTAGTAGTCACAAGCTTAAATCCCAGTCACTCAAAGCATGTATACTTATGCACCTTTGTGCCTGACAAAAGTCATTTGCAGGTTCCAAAGCAAAATCCATGCTGTAGAGAGGACAATATTGGTTTCTGTAAGAAATAGCTTAATCCTATATATGCTGTTAAACACCCCCAGGATTTTTAACAGGCTTTAATATAATTTTTAAAAGTGAAGATTTTCAAAGTAAATGATAAAAGGTTTGTTCTAGTCATTTGTTACATAGACTTATTAGAACCTTTGGACAAATACATTTAAAGTGTTTAAGAAACACTCCAATGATCAAATCTCAGGAATTTATCCTTTTTCTTTTTTATTGAAGAGATGGCAGAATCTAATTCAGAAATGGTATTGTTAGATCAGTTAGGATATAGCAACTGTTAAGCCTACATAACTTGACATGAAATTAAGAGTCAAGGCAACAGTCATCAGTTTTGGATAGTTTATTCAAATCTAATGGCTATGAATTTCTATTTTATTGAGGTCCTTGAAAAGTCCATTGAGCACTACAAACCTTCCACCTTAAAATTGTAAGACCATAAGACCACCAAGGGGTATTTTTAATGTGTGTAATTTTTTCGTAGTTGATTTTGCAATTACCTTTCGGATAATTTTTTTTTTTTTTTAAATATAAAAAGCCATATCATCCTTGTTAAGATGGTGCATCATGGCCTTAGTCGCCCATGCATCAGAAAAAAACCAAACCAAAGCAAACCTTGTTAAGATGAGAAGTAGTTTGGTTTACCAGAAGGATGATTGATGCTGTATATATCAAAATTTTCAAAGCAAACATTTCTGTGAAAAAACTGAACTAAACAGCTACAAGGTGATGTGTAATAGAGCCACAGAAAAGGCTCGACAGGTAAAGGCAGTTTATGAGAAATCACTAGCAAACAGAGCAAAGAGGGGGGATAAAGAATTCTTCACATATATAAATGCCAAGAAGAGCAGGACCAACCAGATCGGACCTTTACGTAAGGGAAAGGGGATAGTAATAAATACACCAGCTGCCGTTGCAGATGAACTCAATATTTTGCATCGATATTTACAAATGAAAAGCCTTTTGTGGCAATGGGAAATTGTGGGAGCGAAGTTAAAAAATATGTAATTAATGATATTGAAATTTTGCAAGATTATTTAATGAAAAAACTTTCAAGCCTACAGACCAGTAAGGCTCCTGGAGTTGATGGAATATACCCAATAATCTTGAGAGAGGAGGCAAGCGAGTGCATTGAACCACTGAGGCTGGTTATGCGAGCATCACTAGACTCTGGGGAGATTCCCTTGGATTGAAAAAGTGCAAATGTATCTCCCATACATAAGGGTGGCTCTACAAGTGAAGTGGGAAATTATCGACCTGTCAGTCTGACTTCAGTAGTAGGGAAAATCATGGAGGCAATGATCAAGGGTAGAATTCAGGATCATTTGGATCGAATTGAAATTCTCAAGGATACTCAGCATGGTTTTGTAAAGGGAAAATCATGTTTAACAAATCTGGTTCGCTATTTCGAAAGGGTCACTCACGAGCTGGATTTAGGGAATAATTTCGATATTGTTTATTTAGATTTCAGCAAAGCTTTTGACTCAGTCCCACATGAGCGGTTGCTTTATAAGCTGGAACAGGTTGGAATCACTGGGAAAATCCTTAGATGGATAGAAGGATGGCTTCAGGGCAGGAGGCAGAGGGTTGTGATAAATGGCTATTCCTCAGATTGGGTTGATGTAAGAAGTGGGGTTCCCCAAGGATCAGTATTAGGACCACTGTTGTTTTTAATTTTCATAAACGACATTGATGAAGGGATAGAGGGCGTGATGTCTAAATTTGCAGATGATGTTAAAATTGGTAGAGTAGTTAATGATCACTGTCAAGCTGAGCTTCTTCAGAGAGACCTAGATAGACTTCAGGAATGGTCAGAAAAATGGCAGCTGTGCTTTAATCCAACAAAGTGTAAGGTATTACACCTGGGAAACAGTAATCCCAAAATAACTTATTCACTTGGTGGAGTTCAACTAAACCCAGTAGTGGAGGAAAGGGACTTGGGTGTTACGATACGGTCAGACATGAAATTCTCTGAGCATTGTAAACAGGTTGCAAGAAAGGCCCATGGTGTCCTATCGATGATCTATCGAACTTTTGCAAGTAGAGATAGGGACGTGATAATCCCATTATATAAGGCTTATGTTAGACCACACTTGGAATACTGTGTTCAAGTATGGAGACCGCACCTAAAGAAAGACATCGAGCTTCTTGAAATTGTGCAAAGAAGGGTAACTCGCCTGGTGAGATCGGCAAAAGGGCGTCCTTATGGAGAAAGACTTCGAATATGTGAGTTGCAGAGTTTGGAAACTAGTCACCTTAGAGGAGATTTGATTGAGGTGTTTAAGACTCTGAGAGGCATCAGTAAAATGAATGAGGACAAAATTTTCAAGATTATAAATGATACTAGAACGAGGGGACATAAATTCAAGTTATGGGGGGGAAATGTTTAGATTGGACTGCAGGAAGTTTTATTTTAGCCAGCGAGTTATAAATTACTGGAATAAGTTGCCTTCATGGGTGGCAGAGGCCGACAGTTTGGGGAAATTGAAAGGTCATCTGGATAGTACTTTCGGGTAAGGGAAGCGCATAGGATGATAGGATTAATTTCCTTGTTATTTATTTTTTATTTCATTTTATTATTTTTATTTATTTATTAATTATTATTATTTATTTATTTATTTAATTTTTGTTTTTATCATTGTTTTGTTCGGATTTTTTTTTTTTTTTTTGGCTGGTGCAGCATAAGCCATAGGCTTTCTTGCACCATACGGCCGTTACTAATACTAATACTAATCTGTTCTGTTTTCGTTTGTGGTGGGAAAATTTGTTGCAAAGTTAGTTGAAGAAGAAACTGTGGAAACAAAAGTGAGAAATGAAACAAAAAAATCCAGCCAATCACAGAGATTTTCATTTACTTTATTGGCAGAGAAAGAAAGTTCTGCAGCTGTTATCAAGCATCATGTACTATTCTGTGATTCTACATTTTCAAGTTTCTCAGCACAAAAAAATTTTCCCATTGCCACCATTCCTTTCTAACTTGTGATAGAAAGGCTGACAACATAAGTAAATTTATTCTTCCAGTTTTCATTATGGACCATTCACAAATTATGAATGATACATGATGTCGGTGATCAAACATTGTTCAGTTTTGATACTAACATATGCTACTCATTGCTGTAGATTCATTTATTTTTTACTGTTCTTTGCATTATGTTACATTTTGACAGAACGATTTGTAATTTTATTACTCTGGTGTCAGCGAATTTTTTTTCTTGAAAATTTGTTGATGGACCATATGGGGTCCGGAAAATTTATATGCCCGCAATTCACCGCTAGTAATTAATCGCTAGCAGTTTACCGCCACGTCAGTTTATTGCATAAACAATTTATAGCCTACAAATGATCGCTAGCATATTTTACTTTCTAGAAGCAATGAGATGTGTTTGGTCAAATCATAAAAGGTTATTTTTTATTTAAGTTTCTGCCTTAAGCTATGATTAGCATATTTTTGGAATTCTATGAACTATGAGGGGAATAGTACGGAAATAAAAAACACATGTATGGAAATATGTAATTTAATAGGTAGATTATGTATTTTAATAGTTACATGTATCACAAAAATAGTAAAAAATCCATTATTTGAACAATATAACAATTGGTTAATTTTAAACTAAACTAATTATAACATTAGGTATGTCATAGTACACTGTAAAAATTCAAAATGAATGTTTATACAATCTTCAGAATCAGTCACATTGGGATAATTAATTACTAAGAAACTGTAATATTTACAACACAGTATGTACATTATTAATAAGAAATATTATGCGCTATACCTCTTAGATAATCAACGATATCACCCCGTTCATCGTATGCACTAACAAGCCTTTTAATTCGTTCATCACAATCGCGATACTTCTTTTTTTTTGTTGCCCGGATCACTTCCACTTAAATATTGTTCAATGCGCATTTCGTTAATACTTTGTTCTTTTTTAATGCAATCAATAAATTTCCAAATGTTGGGATGATAATCAGCGACTTGTTCCTTAAATCTTCTGTGCCACCCTTCAACAGAATTATTCGTTCTTGGTAATCCTTCAAGATTAAGTTGGTGTACGTTCCACATTTCATGGGAATACATTGGTGGTCGACGAAGATGTCTGGTTGGGTGTCCAATCCATGTATCCTCAAAATATAAAACAACTGCTTGAGATTCTGGAGGAAAAACACCATTTTCACACAAATGTTCAAAAACGACCGTCACAATAGGAGTGAGCACAAATGCAATTGCTGCCAAAATTTGCATATTTAAAGCAAAATAGCATCAGTTTCATAACGTTGTTTCAATCCATTATTCTGAATGAAACAAAAAATACATTGTGAAAAGTGGAGAAAACAACCCCGTTGCGAAGCGTTCAGGAAAAACTCTTCTGCAAGCATTCATCATCGCAGTCTCAAAATCTACAGTTATTGATTGCGGGGACATATCCGGTTCCAATACTTTCAGCTGCTGTAGTAGAGATACATACGTTTCCTCAGACTTGTTAGTCAATAATGCATAAACTAATGGAAGTGATATTTTGTCCTTGAATCCATGTATCGTATACAGCTGATAAAAAAGTAAAGGTACAGTTTTGAAAGTCCCATTGGCATAACAGTGTTCACTTCGCGCTAACAACTGCAAATTTCTTTTCGTACTGAAAATTGTTGCGCAGGCTTTTTACTCCGTTATAGTATAAACTTGCTAGGGTTCCAACAATTCTCAGTTATGGTGTGATGTGTCAGTTAGGAATAAATGTTCTTTGCAAGAGTTACACTAATATTTACATCCGGAGAAACCTGGCTTTCATGTAATCGTCTAGCAGTTAGTTAGGACAAATCCCGTGTTCTAAAAACTTACTCAGATGGACGTTGAGCAAATCTGCAACATCAAGATTGCGTTGTAATTTTCACCTTTGATTCCTTTCTATTTGACTAGAATCAAAAGCGCCGCCTTAACAAAGTTCTTAATCAGTAATCCATTCAAGGAATCATGTGTCATCAGAGAGTAATCATGAGGCAAAGGTTGTTAAACAAAACATGGTTTATTACACAAGACAAATGAGATATACACTCAGTAAACAAGTACAGTTTTTAGAATAGGGCATGTAACATTTGGCTTACTCCTCGTTACGTTAATATATAGTTAGCTTCTTAATGTAAATTTACTAGCTGAATAGTAGTGGTAGTGTTGTTCTTCGTGTAGTTTCGTGCTTGCTGTGTCTGTTGTAGGAAACTCCAAGTACATCCCGTCGAGGCAAAAACATCTCAGTGGTTCATGTAAGACACTAATGACGTTTGTAGTATAACAATTATAAAGAGATCATAATGTTAAACTTATAATGTGATGTGTGTTCCTTAAGTTCAAAATATCGCTTATTCTCTATACTTAACAAGATAAGTTATTATGAGGAGAGAAGTCTATGTAAGGGTAAATAGGATCGCCTTTTACGCTATCTAGTTCAGTTGTTTAATGGGACATGGAAAGTTGACTTACCAGACTCAATCTGCATATCTTCAGGAGTTGATACTCTGGGAAGATCGTCAATCTCGGTCATTTCTGCTACTCTTTTATCCGTGGTTGGATCTGCTTTCTCTCAAACAGGATTCTGTATTTTCTCAGGAGCTCAGACACCTTCTCTCTTTTTCTCTCATTCACACTTTTTCTCCTACTTTCAGACTTGGCTTCAACAACACGAAACTCCCAACTCCGAACTCGTCACGACCTGAACTCCCTCTGCTTTTCCCCCCTAGGTTCGTATATATATCTCCCCCTCATCTTTTGCTTTCCCCTGCGTATTTGTTCTGGTTAATTTCAACGGTTCAACAACAACTTTGGGACTGTCGATTTTGGAGCTCTGCTCCCATAAAATATTGGATTTATGGAGGTGGTGTAGAGGAAACTTTATTTTGGTAGGGTTTGTCCAGCCTTCAGACTGGACAAAGGCCTGATGGCCACCAGTTCGTTCACTTCCTCACACAAGACTTTCAAAAAAACACAAATCTCCAGTGGACGTCTTATTCTGTTTACCTCAAAAGTGTCACTAGGAAGATGTAGCCTCGCATCTCCACACGAGAATCACGTTCCCTTGCTGTTTTGTCAACAAATGCGCCCGGACGCCTGTCCACTCCGCTCGGACAAATGACCTCCGGCTGTTAGATAACAGGCGACCGGCGGAGGGCTGACGCTCCACGGGGTGACTTTCACTGCACGTGCGGGGACCAGAAATATTTCCGCCTTCTCCCCGCGAGCAGGTGTTGCTCTAAATATACAGCATAGTCACAAAAGTATGGGGGCGCTTGTTCTCTTCATAAACGTCCCGTCATAAGTGAAAATGGTTGCATTTTCATAAAATTAACATACGATTGTCCTCGGGTCCAGAATCAAATTGTAGAAACAATTCTCCATTGCATGATGTTTTATATTCTTCTGTAAAAACTGTCTCTACGATGCGTTGGAAGAACTGGGCCATCAAAATTTTGATTTCTTATATTTCGGATCGTTCGTTTCATTGTATCTACACTTGGAAGCTTCGGGGCTGCTGCTTGGCTACAGGTTCTCAAAACATTTGAAATAATACTATGAGGTGTATTATTTGTTGTTTCTGCATAAGTTCGAATGATATCGAGAAGTTGTGCTGCCTCAACTCCTGCTGCATCTCCACAATGATTGTGCCCCTTCCATGTTTTAACGATGGTGTTATCTACCGTAGTAACTCGAGCGGCACATTTGGTTTTTCGGTAATTTTGACACTTCCAATGAATTTTTGTTTCATTTTGCCTGTCTTTATAAAACAAATGTCCACTAAAGCACAATTTCGGTTTTCCTTTTACTGATTTCAAAAATTCCACCGACACGATGCGTTCACAAACTCAAAAGGATGAAAAATAAACTCAAAATAAGAAAATGTTGTGATTGTAAGAGATTATAAACATAAGTACCTCCCTAATCGGCATGCCCTACCCCCACTCCCCTAAACATTGCTACTTAGTTAAAGGGATTTAGTAGGTACCTACCTAATTCCAATTTTGGAAAATAAGAGGCAATTAAATGAAAACACCTCCAATGGTATGTATTTCTAGGAAATGTATACTTAGCATATAACTTTCATTTTTAGCTGCACTTAATTCTTAAGTAACACCTATAGAAAAACCTTATTTTCAATTTAAAATGAACAATAAATTTATATAAAATATGCTAGCAATCATTTGTAGGCTATAAATTGTTTAAGCGATAAACTGACGCAACGATTGGCGGTAAATTGCGGGCGATAAACTTTCATAGACTTGGACCATATACAGATTAGAGAAACATAATATGAATTTCAAAAAGTTATTTTTCTTTTCTGCACTTTTTTCCCCTTTTTCTCTCAGTGTTCTCACACCACTGAATAGAGAAGTATGCATAGATTTGCTTTGCACAATGCAATGCCAACTTCGTAGTGATTCTGCAATAAGTAATTTTATTATTCCAGTTTTCATGTTTTTACATGATGGACCATTCACAAATTATGAATGGTTCAAGATGTCGGCAACTCAAACATATAGTTTGTGATACTAATATATGTTACTCGTTGCTGTAGGTTTTTTTTTTTCTTTTCTTTTACTGTTCTTTGCATTTTGGTACTATTTGACAGAAGGAGTTGCAATTTTATTACTCTGATGTTAGTAATTTTATTTTTTTTATTTGAAAATTTGTTGCTGGATCATTTACAGATCAGAGAAAGATATTATAATATGAATTTCCACCAAGCACTCAGAACTTGAAGTGACTTGACTTTGAAGTGCTAGTTAAGACATCAAAGGCAGATATCGTTGGGATATCAGAGACGTGGTTTCAGACATAAGCAGTGCAGAATTGGAATTTGGGGAGTACAATGTGTACAAAAAGGATAGACAGGACAGGAATCGAGGAGGGATTATGCTGTTAGTTACACAGAAATACATAAAATCTAAGGAAGTGCATCCAATTGATGTTGGTGGACAATGCAATGCTGAGTCTGTTTGGTTTGACATAAGCATTGGGAAAGGAAAAATGAGAGTAGGTATGTTATAGGCCTAACGAATATGATGAGTATAATGCAATTGTGCAGAGAAATAGTGGGCCATAAAATCAGTGTCTTATAATGGGGAATTTTAATTTCCCAGAGATTGACTGGAATTTGTGTGTTGGTCACTCACACACCAGCAAGGCTTTTGTGGATTTATTGGATGATTGTTTTCTACAGCAGCATGTTCACGAGGCAACTAGAGGGAATAATACTCTTGATCTGATTATCAGTAGTGATTCTTCATGCATTAAGAATCTGCAGGTAAATGTACCACTAGGTGGCAGTGATCACAGTGTGCTGAAGTGGGAGTTACTCAAAGAGGTAACTACCATTAGGGGTAAAGGGAAGGGTTATTGCTTCCGTAAAGGTGACTAGAGTGGTCTGAGACAGTATTTAAATTCTATATGGTGGGACCAACTGATGATGTTACCAACAGCAAATTCAAAATGGGAAGCATTCAAAGAACTTATCTTGGAAGCTACTAGGCTTTTCACACCAACTAGAAATATTGTTCAAGATTTACAGCTGTTTCTTCAAGTGAGTCTCAAACTGCCTTTCCATTTCTATTGTGGGCTGGTTTGGGCTAAAAAAATTTCTGTTTTAACTGCTTATATCTCCATCCCTATTAGCGGATTAGGCTCGAACTTGGTGTGTGCACTCACAATAAAATTACTTATTTTTGGAGATTTTTTCAGTGCCCCTAGTGGTAACTTCTTGTGTTGCCAGTAACTGCACTTCTAGTGGGTGGATTCGTCTGAAATTTGATGTGAGGATAGTTCTCAACCATCGTCGTCTATATAGTAATTTTGGTTCACGTAGTGCAACTTGTCTCTGAGATATAAAGCAAAATGGACTCTGTCTCTACTTTGTCTTCTCTGCTAAACCTATCTATTGGCCCTGTGGAGTTAAGGGCTGACATGAATCCTATCTTAGAAATTAGCAACGTAAGGGAGGAATTCCCAGAAATGTTCCTACTGATCGAGGTTCAACTTCATCCACTCCCTCTCACCTTACTGTGAAAGCTTCTGTGGACACGGTCTATGGTTTGAGAGACCAGTTACCTCATATTCTGGAATCGGATCCTAATATCTCTGCGTCTACTGCGATTGAAATTACCAAAATTTTCAAAGTATTGGAACACAAGTACTTGGATGTTTGTGCCTCGAGGACAGCTCCTTCTGTTAGTGCACCCTCGGCCTCTCTTCTCTTGCCTTCTAACACCTCTGCCAGCATGGCTTCTATGGCCCCGGCCCAATCATCTCAGAGATCAATACAGCCTGAAGATGTTATCATTGTTAGGGCTTCTGAGACCTCCGATCTAAGAACTAGTGAGGAGGTTAAGAAAGATTACCACTCAATTTAGGGACGAGTTTAGGAAGATTAAAATTAAGGCGATCCGGAATCGAGGTATCATGATTGAAACTGCCTCAAAAGCTGATCTTGCTTCTCTACAGGCGTGTCAGAAGTTCAAAGAACTTAAATTTTCTCTTGACACTCCGAGAAAACTAAACCCTAAGGTCGTCATTTATGACGTCGGAAAGGATACTACTTAGGAAGATTTCATCCAGGATCTTCATGATAAGAACTTTCTTGGCACGGATTACTCTCTTGAAGATCCTAAGAAACTTGTTAAATTTAGATTTAAGATGAACGCTAAACAGAAGAGCTACCAGCACTCGGTGATAGAGGTTCCCGGCCCTATCAGGCATATTGTTTTGCAAAACAACAATAGGATTTATATTGGGTGGTCAGTCCACGGTATTAAAGATTTTATATTATCTTCTAGATGATTCAAGTGCCTGGGCTACGGCCACTCATCGAAAAACTGTAGGTCATCAGATTTCTGATGGCCCTGACAGATCTCCCCCCATTGTCTGCCCTAACTGCAAAATTTGTAAACTTAAAGCTGACCATTCTTATAAAGATGTTTCTTGCCCCGAATACCTCAGAACCCAAGACCAAGTGAGACTCGGGACGTCTTATGACTAGTACCTACAACAGATGTAAATATTAGTGTAAAACTTTTTCAGCTGAATTGTCAGTGTAGTCTATGTTATTAATGACGTTTCTAGCTTAATTTCCTTACATAAATTTTCAGTTCTGGCTCTCCAAAAGTCATACTCCTATAAAGGTTCAGTTAAAGGCCTGCCATTTCAATCCCAGTTAGTTCAATCCATTCCTGATACCTGTGGGGTCGGGGACAATGCGGTGACTAGGGTTTGGGCTGCTCTGATCATCGTGGACCCTCTGATCACAGTCACTAACATCAATAGTCTCTGTTCCAGGTTTGCCGCTTGCGCCTGTCTGGAAGGTTCCTTCGGTTGGATTTATGCAGTTTCACTGTATATGCGATGTTCACAAGATGCGCAACCTATTGAGCCGTTCCTGAATTACATGGATCTTTTGTTGACTAAACTCTCTGGTCTTCCATTAATCATTATGAGAGATTCTAATGCTTCTTCTCCCCTATGGGGTAACCCTACTTCTAGCCTTAAGGGCGCTCGCCTTGAAGATTTCATCGTTGCAAAATACTTAATATTTGTATTGACGATTTATTGTAAACTCTACTGACTTGGTTGTCGTGCCGGAGTATAAACTGAAAATTTATTTAATCATTCATAATGTCCGGGGTCATCCTCCAACGTTCTCTAGTTTGCAGGGTCAATCCCATATTGACATCACACTCTCCAATGGTGCTTTTACCTACGGTATATCTAATTGGTCAGTTCGTACTTCTTGGTCTAGCAGTGACTATCATCCTATTACTTTCACCTGGTCACCACTGTTAGGCCTTCTTCCAGTAGCATGAATCATGATTTTCAACGATACAAGGTCAAGGGCTCTGACTGGAGCATTTTTGACTCCAATCTTCTAAATTCGAATTTAGACTTTAGAATTCTAAATGACGAATTTAGAATTCTAAATGACGAATTCATCTCTAATCTTCCTGCAAAGGAAGATCCAAATTCTCTAGAGGAAATAATAACTGGCATAATTACTGCGGTCTCTGATCTTAGCTTTTCTAAAAAATCTCTTCGTATCTATTCTGTTCTCTGGTGGTCTGTCCTCTCTTAGGAGGGATCTTAGGGCCTGCAGGAGAAACCTTAATAGAGCTAAAAGGAATAATAGACCACCTACTGAAGTAAATAGGCTAGCTGAATTATACAAAACAGCTCACAACAGATATTTTAATAGTATTCGGAAGGAGAAAAATCAGGCCTGGGCTCATCTTGTCGATAGAACTATTAAATCTGATCCTTGGAGTTTGCCCTATAAGGTTATTGCTTCTAAGCTCCATCCATCCATTCCCCAGACTTCCAATTTTTGCACTAAATACCACTGAAATCTTAACTTGGTCGGCGTCTATTGATGCCATTCTGGATGAGTTGCTTCTTCAGGACATTACTGTGCCTGTGTGCAATGAACAAACCCTTCGACTACAGCATCTCATGTTAGTTCAATGATTCTCCTTCTGAGGAGCCATTTTCCAATGCCGAAATTGATTGCCATCAGTACTCTTACTGAGGGCAAGAGTCCAGGTCTTGACCTCATGAAGGTTTCTGTGATTAAAAGAATCTGGAAAATTAAACGCACTTTGATTTCTATCCTTATGAATTCTTGTCTGAATTTAGAGTCTTCCCCACACGTTGGAAGGTGGCCAACTTAAAGATTCTGCTTAAGGGTCCTGAAAAGACAGTTGACTCACCTTCTTCTTACCGTCCAATTTCTCCTTCCTTTTCTAGGCAAATTGTTGGAAAAACTTCTGGTCTTACGTTTCAAGGGTTACTATAACTCAAAAAACCTTTGTTCTTCTTTCAGTTTGGTTTCATGCAAGGTAAATCAACTACAGACTCAATTAATCTTATTTTAGGCACTGTTAGAGCATCTTCTAAATACGTTCTCGTCTCTTCGCGGATTTCAAAGGGGCCTTTGATACCTTATGATGTCAAAGTGTCCTGGTGAGGTTCTGGGAGGCTGAGGTCTCCTGTCCTATATACAAACTAATTTGTAGTTACTTTGACAATAGAAGAATTGTGGTCTTCTCTGGTTTTTGCTCGGTCATGAGACCGGTTTCTAGGGATTGTCCTCATGGATCTGTTCTTGGCCCTGTTTGCTGGAACGTGGTCCTTGATGGATGGCTAAATGCCTCTCACGATGATATTGTCAACATTGCCTTGCTTGTCCCTGGAAATTCTCGTCTTGAACTGGAAACTAAAGCTAACCGCATCTTGGATGACCTTCACATGTGGTGTTCCCTCCATAAACTCTCCATTTCAGTCCCAAAAACTAAGCAGGTTCTTTTGAAAGGCCTACTGAATCGTGATCGTCCCCTGTGCTAAAAATTATTGACCAGGCTGTTAAATTAGAGCAGCAATACAAATATCTTGGAGTGTTGATCGATGATCGCCTCTCTTTCATTCCTCATTGCAAGTACATACTGCAGAAAATTCGTTCTGTTACCGGCTGGCTGCTGCATCTTGCTCGTTCCCCCTGGAAACTAAAGTCATCTACTTTAGGTCATTACTGTAAGTATCTTTTCATCCCCATCGTCTGTTATGGTGCCAGCGCATGGGGTTCCAAATTCTTAATTCCCTGGTTCAAAAAGTACCTCCTGCAGGTGCAGCGGTCTTTCCTTCTGTCCACTTTCAGGGCATGTAGAACTGTTTCTACAGATGCCCTACTGTCTACCTTGTCTACCTGTCCACCTTGAAATTATCATGCATTTTCTGCCCTACCACAGGAAAAAACTATCTCCTGCTTCGGTAGGTGATTTTGCCAACAATTATGAGAATTCTACAAGTCTTGATGTGGCCAGGCTTTCTAACCTTGCTTTGGAGGACTGGCAACACTCCTGGGACGCGTCACACATTCTTTCTTTCCACGTGTCTTCATTAAAGACAAAACTCTCAGTTGGCTTCAGCTTGGATTGTAACCCACTTTTCTAATTATGGGTCATGGTATCAATTCTCGTTTGTATAGGTTTGGACTTGTCCCCTCTCCTCTTTGCTCTTGTGGCTCTGAGGAGACGGTGAAACATATTGTCCTACATTGCCTCAGGCAACAATTATCTATTTGTACAAATTTTTATAGTTTAGATGATTTTACTCGCCTGGTAGGGTCAGAGGTTTCTCTTTCTGCCCTCCTCTTTTGCTAACAGTGTTTTCCCGGAGAAGAGTGGCTTTAACTAGGAACAACCCTTGGATTATGTGAAATTGTATATACTTTTCTGTATAATTGTATTTTGTATGGATTTTATATAGATATTATTGTATTCACCCAGTTGCTTCTATCTTTGGCTGGAGTATGTTCTCTTTTCCTCTGCCTACTTCAGCCTGTTTGTTTCTTGCTGGACGCAGAGATGTTCGTTCCTTCCCTTGTGTTTTGTTTCATGTTTTGCCCGGCCGTGTGGGAGAGATGGATCTCTCCTCTCCCACTATGAACTTTGTCCTGGCTGCTTGAAATGACTCGCTGGGTTAGTTTTTGACTGTATTTTAGCATTTACTGTAATTATGCTTTTGTTTACTCTCATTCTCTTCTTGTTTTAATAATTTCTTTGGTTTCTCTCAAAATTGTGAGAAATTTTGACTGTTGTTTATATGAATCAGTATATAGTCATTTATCTAAAGTGTTTAAATTATATTTATGTTACCTTGGTGTTGCGTAGCTAGTGTTAATTATGAAGATTCTGATTTAGTTCTTCTACTAAAATGTTCTTTGGTTCTGAGGGGTGGGATGGACTTCTCCCAGCGCTCTCAATTCCAAATCTTTGACGTCCGGTCTGGTCGGGTGAGAAGATTTTCCTCTCCCTGCTGATTTTATTGCCGGTATTATTATTGCCTGCAGTATGGTTTGCTGTTGGTATCTATTTTGATATTAGTATTTTATTCCTGCAGGTTTGATTTTATTATTGTTGTATACTGCTCTCCTACCTGATAGCAGTTTCTTAAATTGTTTGGGGAGCTTGCTTTATGCCACAAAGTTTGATGGTTAATTTTAACTGTTAGTTAAATGGTTTATTTCGGATCTGAGGAGTGGGATGGACCTCTCCCCATCCTCTCAATTCCATAAATGTTGTTGGCTGACTGGTGGGAGGAAATGGACTTCCTTTTCCTGCAGTCTTGTCGATTGTTCTTTCTTGTCTACAGCCAGTTTGTTGTAGACACCTGTATTGTCTTAATTTAATGCTTAACACTGCAGGTTTGGGTAATTTAGTTAATATTATGTTTTTGCTTTCTCAGTTGGTAGTTTTTTAAGTAAATTGATTTAGTTGTTGTGTGACAGATTTTGTTTCCTGCAGCAGGGGTGGCTGCTTTACACATGAATCATTATGTATATACAAATGTAGTTTAGCTAACTGTCCGTGCAGAGAATAATTCTCTCTCTGCTTTTTCTTATAATTTCATCGCTTAATTTATTAATTTATCACTTTGGGTTTGATTTGATCTTAGTTAAGTTTTCAGTTTCTATGCTTTGTATATTTTGTTGGTGCCTTTCGGATAACTTATTTAATTGTACAGTATTTATTTAGTTTACTTTTAGGCTAATTCTTTGCCTATGGTAGTGTAAATGCTTCGGGTTTAATGTTCCAATGTATATAGTTAGTTTCCCTTGGGTGACATGTATATTTACTATTATTTATTGTCTAATTTATTTTAAGTGTGGCTATTAATTAGCCACTTGTATATTTGCTATGTTCTTTCCTCTGAAACTCCTTTTCTTTCCCTCTGTCGGTGCAGGTTGGGCTTCCTTCCCGGCTGTTCCTCTAGGCCGCATCCAATCTATCTTTCTAAAACTACAAGTCTTCGGGCTTTTAAAATTTTACATCTTCGAGCTCTCTCGCTCGTATGATTATTCTCCACTGGTGTTTTCCTCTTTCCTATTTTCTTCTTCTTCCTGAGAGCGTCTTTAGTTCTCTTCTTCTTTCTTTTTTCCCACTTCTTCTTCCATTCCTTTCCTATTTTATCCGGGTTTCCACTTGTTGGAATCCCATTAAGTGTAACTAGATAAGTTCCTAGAGCACTTCCACGTGGCTAGGGACGGAGGTAGCTTGCTCCCTGCCTCCCGGCTGTAAAGACTCCAGTCCAGCAAACAACACACACACATAATTACACACACTCGCCGGCTACAAATAACCTACAGAAGCTACAGCGGTAAATAGGGGTAACCCTGGAGGCCGCATCCAATACAAGAATACCTTGTTCTGTTGGTGCTGTCTATGTGGGTAGCACAGTGGTATCGTCACCGTCCTCCCCAGACGGGATGGAAAAGGCCCAGGTTCGAATCCCGTCGATGACGTGAGGAACTTTAGTAGGCTTTTTTCACTCCTTGGCTGAGTTATTCGGTCTCAGGCATAGATAGAAAGTTTTTTTTTCCCCAGAAACTGGGGTTTTTCATCCAGCAAAACAGGCAAATCGACCAGAGAACGCACGCAATTTACAGACACGAATACGCGTTAATGTAATTTACGGGTAACCCTAATATAATAATTTTTTTTTTTGTTCTGTTGGTGCTTTTGTGTTTCAATAAACGAAAAACTCACGGTTCCACGAGAATGAATCATCGCCCGAAACCTACTAACTCAGCCATGAGCCATGTTTTGAAAACTGACCATTTAAATTACTTCAGAACAGTATCTTGGCGTCATTCGAATTTAGGTGTTTTTTTTCCCCGATAAAAGAAGCAGAACGGATAAAAACACAAAGGAAAAGTAAGTTACATCAATTTTTTCTTGCATTTTGTGAAGAGGTTCAGAATGCCTTTCGCACTGCTGACAGTTTGAAAGAAGGGTGAGGGTGCTGGAACACATGTGGAAACTACAATTAATGCAGAAGAGATATTAGATTTTACAGAGTAATAAAAATAAGTGATATCGGAAGTATTATATTATGAAGTGGACAAAATTATAATTATTTTCTAAATATTTATGTATAATTTTTTGCCTATATTTCATAAACTATGATATACACATTTAGGTATAATTAACAACATACAAATTATTTTAGGGATTTTCAAAATGAGAGAATTTCCTTTTTGCGAACACGCAAGCGCAAGAGGAAAAGTCTTTTGTGTGCAAGATCGAGATAACCTCACTCGTAATCACAATGGAACTGAAGGACAAAAATAATAATAGTAAGATAAAATAAAATAAAATAAAAATCATAATTTTAACATTCGACAAAAGAATAAACGATTTCTTCAAAGGAACAATTTTATATTCTCCTTTTTTCTTGAATAAGTAAAGAAAATGTAGCAATATCGGGTAATTTAATAATATGAAATTTATTACACTATTAGTGTTTCCATCATATATTACAGTATCAATATAGAGAAGGGTGTTAGATTTTTTTGTAAAAATCCCGCTCCCCTGGACAGGGAAGGGTCAAGAAAATCGTCGTTGATACCGACTCGTCCTTCGCTAGAAAGACATTTAAACGAAGCCTTCATCAAAAAATTTCAGGGATAAGAAAAAAATAATAATTTTCTTGTTATCCCTGTAAGGAATAGAAATTTTGCCACAATGAAGACATTATATATCTTGCCGTTGTACCCTCCCACTAGCTTAGCACAAATTTCAAAAAGCGTTTGCTGGATTTTGGGAAGTGCGCATAAAATAACAGACTGGATGCAATCTGAGTGTGAGCCACACGGGAATCCATACGGGCGAAGGCCTTTTTCGTGTGAGTTTTGCTGCAAAATCTTTTCACACTCTTCCAATCTAATTATGCAGAGGAGAGTCCGCACCAGAGAAAAATCCGTCACAAGTGCAACGTGTGGCAAAGCATTTTCTGAAACAAATGTCCAAGCACAGGAAACCCCATTCTGAATAAATGGCCCTTCAAAATGCATTTGGTTCCAATTATTTTACCGTTCACATGAGTTGTAGTTTGCGCACTAAACTTAATAATCCATTTTTCACAAAAGTTTCTTTATTTGAGGCAAAACCCTTTTCATTTCAAATAATACTGCTCGCCATCGTGTCCACTTTGAATTTCCCAATTCAATTCATGATTTTGTCTCAGTTTCCATCTTGTCTATGTAATTTATTAATTTTCTGAGATTTAATTTGTTTTCTGTATAATTTACTGATAATCACTGATATTTAACTTCTTTAACAATTTCTGCTACAAAGAGCTTCTTCATAAAATGAATACTCTATTTCGGACAGTTCTACATTTTTCTTGTAGTGACCTGAAGTAAGAAAATTATTGGAAACTACATTAGTTTGACAGTTGCTGGGCAAGAAAACAGAGAGTACTTGTTCAATTTGACATGAATTTCTGTAGACAATGATTTCCAGGAAACAAATAAGATGGAAGTTTCTTCCCAAAGAAGAGAAGCAGAACGGATAAAAAACGTGAGTTTTTCATTGGACTCTGTTAAAGAGTAAGGAATGCTTTCGGAGTGCTGCGCCTTTCAAATTGGTTTGGAGGAGTTTGAACACATGTGGGAACTACAATTCATGACAGAACAGATATTAGAAGAGTAATATCTAGTAAATATATCTGATCCTTTGTACTTAGCGCTACTACTAGTGGACTCGACCGTTTTGCATTTGGGTCTTGTGGCTTGTGCTCCTGCTCCACAGAATATATTATGGCTTTTCTATACAGCCCCAACCTCCTCTGGATTATTATTTGTTTCATCAATTTAAAGCTATGATGAGTAGAAAGAGCTAAATTTCATTCTTTTAGGTTGGGGGGGGGGGAGTTTATAACTACTTTTTAAATTCAGTAATCTTATTTTTATTATTTTTTCCTTATTTTTACCTTATTTTTCTTATTTGTATTATATTTATTATCCCCCTTATTCACCCCCTTCCACATTAACACCTGACTTGTTTGACTCTCAGAAAATTCTAGACTCCAGGGGATCTCAATATTATAAGTATTCCTCCTCTGGACTGGCTGATGTTCAAAATGACTGACAAACTCATATGTGTTGAATATCTTACTTGTTTCGGTCTATTTCAATTAACGACTCACTTAAGGAATCTCTTTTCAAACAAGAGATATAACTAAAGATGGGAGTGTCTGAAATAAACTTTCAAATTCCATTGTTTCCTAACACACGGTATTTGAACTGAAGGCTGACTGTTTAAACTACAATTAACTCCCCCAATATTTAACAAAAAAACTTTATTAAATATTTGTAAGGATGGGTCCTTACAAGGTCAAGGTGTTGTGAAGAAATAAACAGAAGAAATTACAGACTTGTATTCATTTATCGCGATTTGATGCACAGAATAACCTTAAACAGTTTAATGCTATCTTCGTCCTTAAAGGAGGGACTTCTGTTCATGGTGGTGAAGTATAGATTTAGAAAAATCAACCAAATTGTAATCACAAGATGTGATCAAGAATCGAGCGTGGATGAAAAAGTCACAACGTCTACTGTGGCTGAAAGAAACACTGTAAATAATGTAAATGCTGCTAAAAAATATTAATTTAAACTCCTCTCAGACAGACACGATACAGCATGTATCGTTAACTGAGGGTCTAGACGTGAGCGAGTCCGTGGATGCTGCCACAGTTATAAAAATCGAGAAGGCATTAGGGGATTTCACGTTAGCAAAGAGCAGTAAAATTACAAAGTTATCTTCGAACTACATTCACAGTCTTGGGCGATTTGGAAGCAGTGACAACTGCTCTAATTACCAACAACGCTGTCAGAGAAGGTGAAAATACTAAAAGTCATGAGTAGAGTTTTCTAGTGCAGTGTCTGTCCGCAGGACTGTAGGATAAGTAGACTGGATGTTGTTCAGGCCCGAGATGGATCCTCGTCGCGATGGTCTTTGCAGCGGATTTCGGATCCCAACGACATAATAATACTTAGACCGTCAGTGGAAGTAAACCTTGGGGTACTTACACGCAGAACGCAGGTAGCTGCTTACCGGAAATCAGCAGCGACATGCAGCTGAAGCTTCTCACTGGCTATGAACAAAAAAAAGTAGTTGACGAGTGCAAAACTATACTCTTTTGTATACCGATAAGTTGCACTGGTCAACGGCTTTCTGTGTGTCCAAAGTCAGTGAGAAGCTTCACTGGTAAGCAGCTACCTGCATTCTACGTGTGCGTACCTTATGTTGGGTCAGGATGCCAGGAATACAATTACTCACACTATCAAAAAAGAGCACAAAAATATGAAAGTAAAAAGTATTCGCCTCTTCAGAAATAAAGGAGCTTTACTGGAACTCAGATAATACCAAAAATAAATTTACTAATGTTTCATCCTTAAAGGAGGGACTTCTGTCCATGGAAAAACCAAAGATGGAGTTCCAACGGATTATACAAAAGAAGAACTTACTTGAAGACCTATTTAACGAAAATTTCCAAGACTACGCGTTCACTCAAGAAGTTAATAATGAAACTATATGTAGGTTTAACTCTGGAACCGGTACTAAGTTACCAATTGGGAAATAGGTATTAGTCCTAGCATTTTAAAATGTTTACTACAAAACAATATTTGGGATTTACCTCCTATAGGTTCCGGAAATTTACAGTGGTAAACAAATTTTTGAATGTCTTGGTTTGGGGCACTCCACAGAAACATGCACTTACAAGACCGTGTCCTGTGGCTACGGTGCAAACGACAGTCACGTTTTTGTAGAGTATCTCCATAAAAGGAGGCTACACTACAGCGTACAATTGTAAACGTAGGAGCAAGGATAGCAATCATTCTGTCAGGGACAGTAAATTCCATCACTGAATACTGAAAGGTGATGGAATTGGTCAATAAGCGTGCTCCTAATGGGTAGAGCAAACAACTCGAGATATACACCAAGTGTCAAACCATATTTCTGCAGCAATGAAAGTTCTACAAATAAATGGACAAAGGTCTCGAGTTGCTGCGGATGAGATTAGGGTTGCAGCATAAGAGCTTGGCTTCGATCTTTTCTGCGTACAAGCATTATTCATCAAAATTAGTGTTAAAATGAGGTGTAGTTTTCGCATCTTTCTTTATAATTTACTTATACTGTCTAATATTAAACTTTTATAATAGTTTCTGTAATACGTCATATTGCGCAATAAAGGCTTTCTTTATACTGTGACTACTCCAGTTTCGATAGTTGTACATTTTACTTGAAGTTATGGGAAATACGTAAATTGTGGGAAACTCCATCAGTTTGGCAGTTGATGGATGAGAAGAGAGAGCATATTTGTTGCATTAGACCAGTATTTCTGTAGTGTAGTTTGCTTAAAATCTACGCATGTATATTTAGATTGTATATGATGGGATTTTTTGCTCCTAAGTTAAGAAGTAGAGGTATACAGAAAAAAAAAAGAAAATTATGTGAAATTTCTTGTGAGGTTGTGTTAAATAGTAAGGAACGCCTTCGGACTGATGTAAGTTTGAAAGAGGTTTTGGGGAACCAGAACACCAGAGTTAGTAGATGTCTAGGGGAAATTTAGCAAACACTCAGTCAACAGCTGAATTCTAATGGGATCCTTCCACTTGTTCAGATTACAAACCTAAGGAGGCATAAATTCAAATTGAGAAAAGACAGATGTAGAATAGATGTGCGGAAATTTGCCTTTAGTCAGCGGGTGGTTAATTGCTGGAACAAACTTCCATCTGTCGTTGTGGAAGTTGATAGGTTGAATAAATTTAAGGAGGAACTGGACAGGCATTTGGAGGGAATGGTGTGATTTTTTTTTTTTTGGCTGATGCTGCATAAGCTCATACACTTGCTTTCTTGCATCACATGCCACTACTACATGTGAGAAATCAAAATGCATTGCGTAAATATAGACAAAGTATCATCTCTCAAGTTGTGTAATGTGCCATGTGTGCAAATGCCACCAATACCGTGCCATTTCAAATTTAAAAAAAAAAAGAAAAAAAAGCAGTGAATGAATAGTTAATCGTATTATTTATTCCATGGTGTTCACTCATCTATTCCTGCAGATGAGTTAACAACATTACGGTCCAGTGTTCATTTCTTCTTACCTAATATCAACAATATTGAGTAATTGTAATTATCAATTAATTTACACTTTTTATCATGTTTTATTTAAAAAGGTTTTGATCTTTTTCAGGTCAATAATTAGCAACGCCATTGATTAGTACGATGACTGATAACAAAAGGAGTGATCTCATCTGCGAGCATTGCGAAAAGATATTTTAAAATCTTTCGTCTGCACACGAAAATGCATTGTGGCCACAATATCTTCAGACGTTCAACTTGCGACAAAGCATTTCGTAAATCATCACATCTTCACCGCCATGAGGACATTCACAGCAATAAGAGGCCTTTCAATTGTGAAACTTGTGGGAAGACATTCAATCGTTCAAACCATCTTATTAATCACAAAAGAATCCACACAGGGGAAAAGCCTTTTTGTTGTGACATTTGCGATAAAAGATTTTCAGTAAAGCAAAACCTTGTACTGCACTTGAGGATTGACTCTCGAGAAAAGCCCTTTCAATGTGATATTTGTGAGCGAAAATTCTCACGAAATTCAAACCTTTTAACCCATCTCAGAAGTCACATCAAAGAGAAGCCTTTCACGTGCGGATATTGCGGGAAATCCTTCTCGACTTCATCATATCTAACGACACATAGACGGATCCACACTGGGGAAAGGCCGTTTTCTTGTGACAAATGCACAAAGACATTTAGTTATGCAATATGTTTAAGAAATCACAAGAGAGTGCATTCGAAGGAAAAGCCCTATTCTCGCGAATTCTGTGAAAAGTCATTTTCAGACCGAGCAAATTTTGTGCGCCACACGAAAATCCACACGGGTCAGAAATCTTTTTTGTGTGAGTTTTGCCGGAAAACATTTTTACGGTCTTCTGCACTCACTGTGCACCTGAGGGTCCACACCAGAGAAAAACCCTTTACGTGCGCAACAGCATTTTCTCAGGTGTCCAGCTTGTTCCAGCATAAGAAATTCCATTGAGAATAAATGTCCCTCCAAAATGCATTTGCTTTCTGTCTTCACATGAGTCGTGTTTTTCGCACCAAACTTAATGATGCTTTTATCACGAAAATTTGTTATTTGAGGCAAAGTGCTTTCCATTACAACTAATTATAATAATATTGTTCGTTATTAGTTACTTTAATTTTCCAATTCAAAGGATTGGAAATTTATATTTATATTATTATATTTCTCGTTATATTTTTTATTGATATTTTTAGTTTTGGGTTCCATCTTGTCTATGTATTTTTTTAATTTTCTGGGATTTAATTTCCTTTCTCTGTAATTTACTGATATTCTGTAATATTTAAATTTTATTTTTGTTTCTGTAATATATCTTCTTGCGCAATAAAATGTTTAGTTTCATTTCGACAGTTGTACCTTTTAGTTATAGTTGGTGATGTACGAAAATTATTGAACTGAATTTCTGTGGAGTGGACTTTTTGCGAAATCAATATGATGAATTTTTTTTGCTAAGAACAGAAAGAGAAGATATAGAAAAGAAGACGGATCTAAAGTTTGTTGTGTTTTTTTTTTTTTATCATGGATGGTGTTAAATAGCAGTAGGGGATACCTTCGGTGACAGTTTGAAAGACGTTTAGGGCACTAGAGTAAATGTGGGAGTTATAGTTCTTGGAAGGACAAGTATTACATTTTACAGAGTTAGTAGAAATTTAGGGAAAATTGATAGCCATCACTCAATCATAGAACTTTTATATTTTTTTCTATATTAAAGAGGGAATATTTGTGATACGCAAGAAAGGAGACTCTTGTACCTATTAAAGATATGACCTTCTGTACTTAATATGTTATCAAAGGGATTATATAATAAAACAGTGCGATCATTACGCATCTTCATATAAACTTAGTAGCCAGATGAGAAGGGCCATCCCAACAATCCAAAGAGTTGATCGCTGAGTCACAAATAGTCACGTGTTCGCATTGGTGAATTACTGTGAGGAAACAAGTTGGTGGGCGCCAGTAGTTGTTGAAGGGTTCTGGCGCATCAGCAAATTAGGCCATCGTACAATGTATATAATATGTCTGTGAATGACGTGTACTTTACGTGAATTGTTGTTTTAATTGACGAAAACTTTTCTAAGAGTGAAGATGGCAACTATAGGCCGGTTAGTCTGACTTCAGTTGTAGGTAAAATCTTACAGGCAGTGATTAAGAGTGTAATCCAGTAACATTTTAGAGAAATGACATTCAGAACAACACATAACATGGCTTTGATAAAGATAAATCATGCTTAACTAACTTACTAGGATATTTTGACTCGGTTACTCATGAGCTGGATGTAGAGAACAATTTCCAAATAGTTTATTTGGATTTTAGCAAAGCATTTGACTCATCCCTTATGAGAGGTTACTCTAAAAGCTTAAACAGATTGCGATTACTGGTAAGATTCTGAGATGGGTATCTGGACGGAACAAGGCACATACTTGTGATTAATGGATATTCCTCACATTGATGTTATATCAAAAGTGGGGATCCCTCAAAGATCGCTTCTTGGACTAATTTTGTTTCTCATTTTCATAAATGTCATCGACGACGGTATAGAAGGCGTGATGTCAAAATTTAGAGACGACTTAAACATCAGCCGTATCGTTAATGATCAGCGCGAAGTAGCGGTCCTTCAGGATGACCCGAACAGAGTTCAAAGGTGATCAGTTGTTGTTACGGGGTTTTTAAGAGCATCGGAGACGAAGGCCATTTTGCTCCTTGTATATTGTCTGTAAATTGCGTGTGTTCTGAAGTCGATTTTCAGTTCGCTGGACGAAAAATCGAATTTCCGAGACAAAAAACCACATTACACTCGCCTGAGACCGACTAACTCAGCCACGCTGTGAAAGAGACCCATAAAAATTGCTCCAGTCATCAACAGGGATTCGAATTCAGGTCTTTTCCAACCTGTGTGGGGGGATGGCGATCATATCAATTGTGGTACACACGAGGGCAGCTAGATGGTCAGAGACGTGCAGCTATGTTTTAAAGCTGCTAAAAGTAAGGTAGTAAATTTGAGGAATAGCAACACACAAATAAAATTACACACTTGGCGGGATTTATTTATTTTTATTTTATTTAAATCATATTAAGGTATACTTTACCCCAGAAACGGCCTTCTTAGCCAGGGGGTTTCTTGCTAATACACAACGACAGTAAAATTTAAGAAATTGTCTCAATTGAACAGACACAGTAAGAGACAACATCACATAAATGAATATTAAGAATACATAAACAGTCAGTTACATGACCGATAGCGAAGGAGAATGACAGTTAAGGAATTATCTCACTTCAACAGACATTACCAGGCGAATAGTGACACGATTCATTAAGTAGAATCTTTCTTGTGCACAATATCCATCTGGTGGTTATTTGGCCGGAGGGTGTGTGCACGACGCACAATCTCGGTCTGGAATGAGCTTTATTTGTAAAATCGGTCATAGTCTATGTCCAGGGTGAAGAACATTCCTATAGCATTGGATGAGAACATCCTGTTCCTGGGTGACTGCATCGTAGTTTGGCTATGGCGAAGGGGGTCTTCTGGAATTGGTGGGGAAAGACTATCTCAGCAATGCTAAGAATTTATCTTTTTGCTATGAGTTTTGAGAGGATGGATATGTTCATCTTGAGAACAGTGGAGGAGGAAAGGGGACTGGGTGTTATGATACAGGCAGATAAGAGGTGTTCTGAAAAGATGAGACAGCAGTCGTGAAAGCCCTATGTCCTATTGATGATTTATCGACAGTTGTCCTGTAGAGATGGGGATTTCATAATTTCAAAGGTATTAATCTCAATTAAGACCACATTTGGAATACTGTGATGCTCCGTCATAACGGTCGGTTCTTATCCCTACCGAATGAAAATATTTCTTATTCTGTAAGGAATGCTTCTTTAATGATGCGAGTTTTCTGATTTGGATAGTTCTACATTTTGCTTATCGTGTATTGAAATACGAAAATCATTGTAAACTGCAGCTGATTAGTACACTTCAGGGATTTGGGGGTGAGAAGAGAGAGGGCGCAAACTTGTTGCATTGGATTTGAATTTCTGTAGACTAACTTTTGGAGAAGAAATGCGATGCGAGTATTTTTACCAGACAACTAAAACAAAACAAAAAAAAGTAGAGTTGGGTACGTAAGTTTTTGTTTTAACTGGGACGTCTTCGAACTCCTGGGAATTTGAAAGAGGTTTGGAGAAGCCACTACACATGGAGTGAGTTACTAAATTCATTGTATGACAAATAGTAGATTTTCATAAAGTTGAAAGCTGTTTAGGTTAAAACTACAACGAACATTAAGCCATTGAACATATATATATATATATATTTTTTTTTTTTTTTCGATGAGAAAAAGAAATATTTGTGGTATACCAAACAAGTTAGCAGACGGTTATCCCTATTAGAGCTATCTGATCTTGTACTTTATGCTGTCATCAGCTGTATTACCAGAACACAGTGTGCTATCATTAACCACACTCTTATAGGCTGATTTGCTAGATGAGAAGAGACATCCCCACAGTTCCGTTTGTTGACCGTTCCATCAGAAATAGCTGTGTGTTTGTAACGTTGTATTAGAAAGAACGACCGATGTATTTTGCACACGAGTCTTAAACAAAATGAATAAAGAAAGCATGAACTTACTGGAAAAGACTGCAATTCGAATCCTTCGATGATGTGAGAAATAATCATGGACTTCCTTCACATCGTGGCTGAGTTAGTCGAATCTTGACGAGCATTGCGTTATTTTTTTCTCTCAGAAATTCTGGTTTTTCATCCGGCCAACAGATAAATCGAGCACATAAAATACGCACTTACAGACACAATATAGTGTCGCCGCACAGTGTTGCCAATGGCCATCTCTGTAATGCACCGTGTATGGTGTTGGTTAAAGAGAGACCGAAAGACAATGGCGATGGACGCGAACTGTGATATTTGAGCAACCCACCCTGAAGAAAGGCAAAAAAATCTCACCTCAGGTACTCCACAAGAAGAAGAAAAACACGATGGTGAAACTTGAACCACTTCCAACGTTCACAGATCGCAACATTATCCAAATAATCACGAGGGATGTGCACGTGCACAGAGTAGTAACATATTTTACTTCTCTGTGCAGTGATCGTCGCGCATGCTCCGTGGCAATGGCAGGTTAAGTACTTCACATTGAAAATTCCGAAAGCTGACAAAGCACGCTATTTAGGTGAGCATTGAGTACGTGTCCACTTGAAACAGGAATCTCTGTTAACTTGTAAAGGGCAAAAAAGACACAGAAAGAGAGCAGTCAGGGGATTAAAGGATGCCTCAGGGGAGGAGGGTAGCTACCGCAACTAGACCTTGAACAAGGCCTTTTGTTTCAAGTGGCAATTTATTACTTTACTTATTCCTTATACGAAAAAAAATAAAATATTCCTATTTATCTTTACCTGGAGAAAATTTCCCTGCGGACTGGACATCTTCATATTCAGCTGTTCGTTAGAAGTCCTGTAATAGAAGTGCTGTTTCTTGCATTCTGTCTATCTTGTGAACTCCTCTGACCGTTTGGTCGTCCCGGAGTATAAGCAGAAAATTTATTTATTTATTAATACTGATTTCTAAAAATGGAGCAGAAAGATACAGACAAACTGTGAATGAAAAATGCCGAGCCTAAAAATGTGTGGAGACACAACTGAGCAAACGGCACACTCGAGTCAGGTCAATTTGAAGAAAGCTATCCATAGCAAGATTCCCAAGGAAGGGGCGTAATGTCGTGTTGTACAGGTTAAATGGTATCTCTGCTTCTCGCAGTCTGCCCAAGACTGGCCACCAAAGCCAGTCGAATACCCTGCAAAAATCAACTGCTTTAAGCAAGAAGTGTTTCATTTCAGATCTGTTAACTGCAGTTTGTAGTCTGTGGAGGGCATCCAGTGTGAAGTGCCCTGGTTTATAGCCAAATTCCTTGTGAGATTAGAGGCATCATAATGAAATAAGGATAATTTTAGGTCACAAGAGATTTCACACATTTTGAACAACAACATTCATCTGACATTAAAGTTCACTCTAGAAACGGAAGCTGCAAATAAGAAATCGCTATTTTTTTTTAAATTTAAATCTAACACCAGTTGATCAGACAATTCATTGCAAGCTGATGCTGCATAAGCTTGCTTTCTTGCACCATTAGCGTCTACTACTGCTACTACTATTTCCAATTTCACATAGCAAAAAAAAAATTAATGTTCCATGACTGAGTGTTCGCTGTAAATTTCTCCTAAACATCTACTAACCGTGGTGCCCCAAAACCTCTTTCAAACTTATATCATTCCGAAAGGCGTTCCTTACTATTTAACACAGTCCGACAAGAACAATTCACATAACTACCTTTTTTCTGTACACTTTCTGCTTCTGTACTTAGGGGGAAAACGTCCCATCATATACAATGTACATATACACTGTATACGTGTAGATTTGAAGGAAACTACACTACAGAAAAACTGGTCCAATTCAACAAATATGCTCTCTCTTCTCATCTATCAACTGCAAACCTGATGGAGTTCCCCACAATTTTCCTATTTCACATAACTATAAGTAAATTGAACAACTCGAGAAATTAGAGTAGTCACGGTATAAAGAAACCCTTCATTACGGAATAAGAGATATTACAGAAACCATTGCAAAAGTTTAATATTAGACAATATCAGTAAATTATAAAGAAAGATGCGAAAACTAAAACTCATTTGAACATAGAAAAAAAAAAAAAGCTTGTAGACAGAAAAGATGAAAGCCAAGCTCTAATGCTGCAACCCTAATCTCAACAGCAGCAACTCGAGAGCTTTGTCTATTTATTTGTAGAACTTTCACTGTTTTAGAAATATGGTTGACACTTGGTGTAGAGTTCGTGTTGTTTGCTCTATCCATTTAAGAATACGCTTATTGACCAATTCCATCACTTTTCAGTATTCAGTGGTGGAATTTACTATCCCTGAGAGAATGATTGCTATTCTTGCTCCTACGTTTACAATTGTACGCTGTAGTGGAGCCTCCTTATAGAGATACTCTGCAAAAACGTGACTATCATTTGCACAGTAGCCACTGGACACGGTCTTTGGTGTACATGTTTGCGCGGAGTCTCCCAAACCAAGACATTTAAAAATTTGTTTACCACTGTAAATTTCCAAAACCTATGGAAGGCAAATCCTAAATATACCCTGTTGTTTTGTAATAAACATTTTAAAAGGCTAGGACTAATACCTATTCACAATTGGTAACTTAGTACCGGTTCCACAGTTAAACCTTAATGTAATTTCATTATTAACTTCTTAGATGAATGCGTAGTCTTTGAAGTTTTTGTTATATAAGTCTTCAAGTAGTTCTTAAAGCAGTTGACAAGTGCAACTTCTCGGTATGCAAAGGGGTAAAGTTTTGCGCTGGTCAACTACTTTTTTCATGTGTTCATAGCCAGTGAGCAGCTTCAGCTGCATGTCGCTGCTGGTTTCCGGTAAGCAACTCTCTGCGTTCTACATGTAAGCACCCCAAGGTTTCATTCCACTGACGGTCTAAGTATTATTATGTCGTTGAGATCCGAAATCCGCTGCAAAGACCGTCGCGACGAGGATACATCTCGGGCCTGAACAACATCCAGTCTACTTATCCTACATTCCTGGGGACAGTCACTGCACTAGAAAACTCTACTCAGAGCTTTTATTATTTTCACCTTCTCTGACAGCGTTGTGAATAATTAGAGCAGTTGTCACAGCTTAAAAATCGGCCCATAGACTGTGAATGTAGTTCGAAGCTACCTTTGTAATTTTACTGCTCTCTGCTAACATGAAATCCCCTTCTCAATTTTTTATAACTGTGGCATGTATTTTGGCAGCATCCATAGACTCGCTCAGGTCTAGACCTTCAGTTAATGATACATTCTGTACCGTGTCTGTCTGAGGGGAGTTTAAATTAGCATTTTTAGCAGTATTTACATTATTTACAGAATTACTTTCAGCCACAGCAGATGCTGTGACTTTTTTCATCCACGCTTGATTCTTGATCACATCTTGTGATTGTAATTTGGTTGATTTTCTTTTAGATTTAATTTTAGACTGAGGGCTAGATAAAAGGAACTCCTGATTCCTGAGATGATTCTGTATCCCTAATTGTATCCATTAATAATTTCTTAGTGTGATGTGATAGAAAAGAAACAGTAGTCACCTAAACAAAATCACTAATAAAAACAAATGTTCCTGTCTTCTCCTGAAAGAAATTTTCTTTTTTTAAAGCTGAAATTCTCTTCTTGTTGTTGTCTTCTGCCACCTTATGCACAAATTGATTCTAATAAATATTTACCGCACCCTGTAAGAGCATAAACACGCCAATAACAACAGTTTTTATTTGTGGCTTGCATCTCAAGCTTGATGCCCGGTTGAATGCATTTTTAGAATTATGCAAAAACAGGGTTTTGATATCTGAACTTATACCCACCAGGGAAGCCTACAAAAATTAGGTAAAATATATAATGTACTGGAGATGCTTACCACCAAATATGAGGTCAAAATTGCTAATAGGAACGAAGACACAGGCCAATTATTCCAGGTCCAAAAGTAGCCCAAAGTTCACATACACTAATATTGATTATGCCCACTGCTTAAATGAATATCCACTTAAACCTCATTTCTCACTGAGGTACATCGTATACCCAAAATTAATTTATTATTTTAGGAACCTTAATAAATCCAGAAAGTTGGTGGCGCTGTAACCAACATGTCTTCTCCTACAATTTTACAGTTTTCCCACCAAAAAAACATCTACTTCTCTGCCATGTTAATTTCTTCATTGAAGCAACGGAAGCTTATAGAAAGCATTTATTCCCTCCATATATCTGTATGGTAAAGCCGCCATATTAGGCCTGTGCTTTCAAGCTGTTTAAGGTCATTCTGTTGGGCAAATCTCGATAAATGATTACAAGCCTGTAATTTCTTTTGTTTATTTCTTCACAACCCCTTGACCAAAAAGAATGAAATTAAGCTCTTTCTACTTACCATAGCTTTAAATGGATTAAACAAGTAATAATCCAGAGGGAAGGGGGGTTGTCTAGAAAAGCCTTAATATATCCGTGGAGCAGGAGCACAAACCACAAGACCCAAATGCAAAACGGTCGAGTCCACTTGTAGTAGCGTTAAGTAGAAAGGATCACATATATTTACGAGATATTATTACTCTTCTAATATCTGTTCTGCCATGAATTGTACTTCCCACATGTGTTCCCACTCCTCCAAACCAATTTGAAAGGCTCAGCACTCCGAAAGCATTCCTTACTCTTTAACAGAGTCCAATGAAAAACTCACGTTTTTTTATCCGTTCTGCTTCTCTTCTTTGGGAAGAAAATTCCATCTCATCTGTTTCCCGAAACTCATCGTCTACAGAAATTCAGGTTAAATGGAACACGTACACCGTCCTTTCTTGCCCAGAAACTGTCAAACTGATGTAATTTCCGATAATTTTCTTACTTTAGGGCACTACAAGAAAAATGTAGAGCTGTCCGAAATAGAGTGTTCATTTCATAAAGAAGCCATTTGTTGCAGAAATTGTTGAAGATGTTAAATATTACTGATTATCGGTAAATTATACAGAAAACAAATTAAATCTTAGAAAATTAATAAATTACATAGACAAGATGGAAACTGAGACAAAATCATGAATTGAATTGGGAAGTTCAAAGTGGACACGATGGCGAGTAGTATTAGTTAAAAAGAAAAGGGTTTTGCCTCAAATAAAGAAACTTTTTCAATAACTGGATTATTAAGTTTGGTGCGCAAACAACAACTGATGTGAACGGTAAAATCATTGGAACCAAATGCATTCAGGATGTGATTTCGTATGCCTGGAAATGTTGAATGTTTTAGAAAATGCTTTTCCACAAGTTGCACGTGTGAAGGATTTTTCTCTGGTGCGGACTCTCCTCTGCATAATTAGATTGGAAGACTGAAACAGGTTGACAGCAAAACTCGCACGAAAAAGGCTTCTCACTGGTGTGGATTCCCACATGGGTCACACTGAGATTGCATCCAATTAGTTATATTATGCGCACTTCCCAAAATCCAGCAAACCTTTTTTGGAATTCTTGTTAAGTTAGTGGAAGGGCGCAACGGCAAGATATATAATGTCTTCATTGTCACAAAATTTTTGTATTTTTTAAATTTTATTGCGCTGTACTTTTCTTATTGTTATGAACATAATAATACATATATTGTAATGTTCATACGATGCAAATTTGGACGAAATTTAATAAATAAATGAAGTACATGATTTGTAGTAAAAAGATAATTTTCATATTCTTGCTTACACATAAACGTGAAATGATTATGCAAAACTTTTGTTGGAAAATTGAGGGTTTCAGACGCCTATTTTATGCTCAACGGCGTCAGATAGCACTGATTGGTTCTGAGAACCCAAAGATTCCAGCCAGCGTTGGGGGAACGTGATTATATACATTGTTATTCACAATTACCCAAAATTCCACAAAACGGGTGGAATTCGTGTTGGATGAGTGGGAGGAGGCAATGGCAACTTCGTTCTCACCATCGGCCTGTGATACAATGATAGCAGAACAGAGGTTTTGTCTTCCATGATTCTTTTCAAGTCCTAGCAGTGAAGTCATGTACGACGGTCATTTAATAAAGAATCGCCCTGACCTAGCTGAAGAGGTACTAGCAGTTGATTCTTGGCAGAACTATGACTCTGTTGCAGAAATGAGTGTCTTGTCGTCAGGGAAGTAGATCCCCCGAAGAAATGATTTGAGGGAAGGAACAAGAAGTCCGATGATGCACTTGAGAAACGAGTGTTTCTCAATCAAAATCAGACACTGACGAACCAACTTTTCAATTTCTGTTGTCCAAAAAATTTGGGGAATTTCTCGCTTAATTTTTTTAAAGTTGTTAATCCATTATATTTCAGTTTATCAAGTAATTCAATATATGTAACCCAACTCTTGACCGTTGCGTTAAGGTTTGTATTCTTAATAGTTTATATCAGTCTTACTGCTGCTTGCCTAGGTTTCGACAATTTCGTTTCCTCGTCATTTAAGCGAATTCCATCGGAATTTTGACCCACTTTTTAAATGCTTCTGAAATGGGCGCTAGAAGTTGTTCTTATCGCCTTATTTCTCGATCGATGCGATTATTGTGGCACACCTTTAAAGCATTAATAACAGAAGCCTTGAAAGCATATATGCCATTAAAAAAATACTCCATGAGGAGGATTTCAAGATGGATGAATAATGAAGTTGCCAGATTTGAGCAGAAAAAGATGGCATCGAAAAGGTACACAGTAATAAAAAGTACTGAAGCCCATAACAGCTACAAATTGATCTGTAATAGCGCAACAGAAAAGATTAGGCTGACAAAGGCAGATTGTGAGATACTGGTGACAAAGAGGAGAAGGAAAAACCACATCGGATTCTTATGGATGTGTGACAGTATTCGATACCCCCAGCTGATATTGTAAATGAACTCAACAGTTACTTTGAATTGATATTTACAGAAGTAAACCCTTTATGTCAATGACAAATTATGGGAATTAAAGAAATTAAATATGTAATTAATGACATTGAAATTTCACGATTATTTAATGAAAAAACTTTCGACCCTATAGACGAGTCAAGTCTCTGGAGTTGATGACGTATACCTTATAATCTAAAAGGGAACGGCATGAGTGCGTGAACCATTAAGGCTAATAATGAGAGCTTCACTGGGACTGGACTCAGGAGAGATTCTGTTGGATTGGAAAAGTGTGAATGTATCGCAAAGGCGGTTCTAAGAGTGTAGTGAGAAATTACTGACTGGTCAGTCTAACTTCATTAGTAGGGAAAATCATGGAGACAATGATCAAAGATGAAATTCAGGATCATTTAGATGGAAATGAAATTCTGCAGGATACACAGCATGGTTGTAAAAAATCATGTTTAGCTATTTTCACAGGGTTACTCCTGAGCTGGATTTAGGCAACTAATTCGACATTTCATTTTTTCAGCAAAGCATTTGACTCAGTTTCATATGAGCGGTTACTGTATAAGCTGAAACAGGTTGGAATCACTGGGAATATCCTTAGATGGACAGAAGGATGCAGGGGTGTGCAAAAACGGTGTTCCATTATTTAAAAACATCGGAAAATAATATTCTAAAATTCAACGAATTTTACCTTTGGCCTCCTGGCGCCTCTGTACCGTCTGCCCGGTTAGCACAGTGGTATCCTGTGAAAAATATTTTCATTTTTCAGCCCTTTCGCTTACTTTCAAGAAGTAATTTTGCCTAATATTTTTTTTTTTCTTTTCACGGTCTGTACAACGAACATAGCGTCACTAGACAGAGCTAAGCTTTTACTTTCGATTTAAAACACCCCAGGGGTGCGCTCGCCGTAATGCTACACTCGTGACGTCACCTGTTCTCCGGTGTAACTCCGTGCATGGTACAGTATCCATTTAATTCTCCCCCCCCCCCATAGTTGACTCGTGACACACACAGTTATCTTGGAGCAAGACATGACCGAAAGAAAGAGTAAATAAATAAATTTTCTGTTTATACTCCGGGACGACCAAACGGTCAGAGGAGTTCACAAGATAGACAGAATACAAGAAACAGCACCGTATTCAGTAGTCACGGGCTTGAACCCCGGTCACTCAAGGCACGTGTACTTATGCACCCGCGCGCCTGACCACTAGGCTACGGCGGCTTGGCCGATTTTTGTCATTGTGTAAAGAAGAGCTAAATTAATGAGTACGAGGGAAAAGATGAGAAAAGAATCGTATTGAAGACTCTTCACCGTCAGTGCAATGACGTCCATTTCCTCAACAAGATCTACAATTTTGGACTTGTGCTGTTTGTGTGTGTGTGTGTGCTTTCCAGCTCTGCAAGTGTCCTGCAACTGCAACTCAGTTTAACGATGAAAATTCCTGTGCTCCTGAAGTTACAGAAATTCTAGTGCAATGCAAGAACTATACTCTTCACCCTCCAACTGTCAAACTACCTGCGTTTCCAATAATTTTCGTACTTCCTGTAACTTTATGTAAAATGTAGAAGTGTCGAAATTAAGAGTACTGTACTCACATTTTAAAGAAACCTTTTATTACCCAATAAGAAATCTTAAAGAAACTATTATAATAGTTAAATATTAGAGAATATCAGTACACTATAAAAGAAAACAAATGAAATGTTGGGAATTTAATAATAAAATACGTAGACAAGATGGAAACTTACACTAAAATATAAACAAGAAATATAAAGAGGGAACATTATTTGAATTCGTTAATTGAAGTGATTATTGGGGAACAATAATACTGTTGTTAGTTGTAAGGAAAACCAATTTTGCCTCGAATTAAGAAATTTGATAAATGATTCATTAATTTTGATGCGAAAACTACAACTGATTTCGATACTGAAAAAAACAGAAGAAAATGCATTTGAAGACACATTTATTTAAAATGCTATGCTGGGACAAGGAGGATGTTCTAGAAAATGCTTTGCCACACGTTGCACAAGTAAAGGGTCTTTCTGCGGTGTGGGCTCTTATGTGCGCAGTTAGGGTGGAAGAATCTGAAAACGTTTTCGGACAAAACTCACACAAAAAAGACTTCTCAGCCGTGTGTCTAAGATAATTTGATCGTTGTGAAAATGTCTTCTGACAGAATTCACACGAATATAGCGTCTCCTTAGAATGCACTCTCTCGTGATTTATTAAATTGGATGAATTGAAAAATGTCTTTGTGCATTTGTTGCAGGAAAAGGGTCTTTCCCCAGTGTGGATCCGTTTGTGTTCCGATAGACTTGACCAGTTCGAAAACGATTTTCCACAATATCCACACGTGAAAGGCTTCTCTTTGGTGTGAGCTCTGATATGTCTTAAAAGATGTGCCTTTAATGTGAAACATCTATTACAAATGTCACATTGAAAAGGCTTCTCACCAGAGTGAATTGTCATGTGGCATACAAGGTATTGCTTTCGTGAAAATCTTTTATCACAAATGTCACATTGAAAAGGCTTCTCGCTAGAGTGAATCCTCCTGTGCCCTTGAAGGTTATCCTTTCGTGAAAACCTTTTATCACAAATGTCACAACGAAAAGGCTTTTCCCCTGTGTGGATCCTTTTGTGCGCAATTAGATGGGCTGACTGTCTGAATGTCTTCCCACAAGTTTGGCAAGTGAAAGGCCTCTCACCGCTGTGGATATCCTCATGCTGGCGAAGGAGTGATGATGTCCGAAATGCCTTGTCTCACGTTGCACATTTGAAGATATTCTGGTCCCAATGCAATTTCCTGTGCTGACTTAGAGATGAAAGCTTTGAAAATGTCTTGTCGCAAAGATCGCAGTTGAGACGAGTCCCTTTCTTATCAGCCAAAGCAGTAATCAAAGGCGTTCCTCATTATTGACCTGAAAAGATGAAAACGCTTTTACACTTTTCTATCATGTTTTAAAAAACATGATAGAAAAGTGTAAATCAATTGATAATTACATTTTTTTGAATATTTTTCATTCAATTTAAGAAGAAATGGGAAATGGAACGTCATGGTGGTTAGTGATATGAGGAATATTAAATAATACAATTCAGTCACTACTTTGTTACATATTCATACATTTTTTTTTGTAATTTTGTTTAAATAAAAAAAAAATTCCGTCACCAATGCCGGTACAAATGACCCCCTAAACACACCTTCGGAAGTCACAGTGTGTCCACATTCACGGAATACGTGTGGGTGAGTTTCAGTTATGATATCAGAAGTTCTGCTTAAAGTAAACACGCACTGTTTTCTTGTAAAATTATTTGGGGTGTTGCAGTACCCTTGCTGGGTGTCAGTTGTCCTTCGTTAAATGTTTAGCAGTTGTTCATGTGCAGTAATGTCTTAAGCTTTCTTCAAATGCAAAAATAAGAAATGCAAAATCTGGGTACGCATTGTTCGAACCCCTGGACTTTGGGCAATATAGCTGATGCTGTGAAAAGCACGAATTAAAAGGATTAAAAATGATCCCTTTAACTCTTACAAGCTAAAGTGATTAAGAATTATTAATATATATAATTAACCACTCTTTTTCCACATGGAGTTATTAATATATATTTTATTTAAGCGTAGCCTAAACTAATATACACGATTGTGACATTTCAGGTATCTTTCCGATACCCATCATCAAACCGTGCTGTTTCGGAAATAGAGGTAAAAATTAAAAAGGTGAAGGTTACTAATTAGATTTACATTGAGCAGTTCTTAACAAAGGATCAGTTAAAAGATGGATTAACAATTGCCCATTTCTAATTTTCAATAATAATGCCAGCGAGTAGATCAATAATTCTAAGTTATAATAACAAATTGCGATTCAGCATCTCTAAGATTATGGTTACGATTAAAGTATCAATTCTATATTACCATTACACAATTATATGAGCAGAACTTGGTTACATTCAGCAATTTTAAGTTACTTTAGTGTTAGCCTATTTTATAAGACGAATTAAAACAATTCCTACCTGCTGATCGTCCTCAGACCTGAAAAGAATGGGAAAGAGATTCAGGCAGCACTGCCTTTTATACGCCAGGGATTCTTATACAGTAATTAGCCAATAGGAATAGTATTAGGTTATCCTCGATCGAGGGAGCTTAAAAGCTGACCTTTGACCTCCTGCTCTGTTTCCGGGTTGCTGTTGACCTTTGATCAGCCGTTATGGTGTGCGAACTGCTTCTGGGGGTTTGGAAGGGGTTGTATGCGATCTGCGCCGATGCCTTTTTTTTTTTTTTTTTTTGTTTTTTTTTCCTGGGTTCTTAAGAAATAAGGATTTCTTCACTTATTTTCTCATTGAAGAGATGAAAACACTGGACCAAGGAAAGAAAAAGAAACAAGGCATCCAGAGGTGCAGATCGCATACAACCTGTTGTGAATTAAAAAATACCCTCAGGGCCAAAATTCACTTATGGTTATTAATATAATTGAGTCAATATAAGTCAAGTGTCCTCAAGGCAAAAACTTACCCCGGAGCTGACATATCATCAGACCATAACCCAGTAATAGCAACACTACGTCTCAAATTACGAGCAGTCAAACGCACAAGCACAACAAAAAGAATTGACCTGGAGAAACTGAAGAACAACATCAACAGGCGACAAGTACAGCTTCATCTCAACACTACAATCCGATCGATCGAAGCAGTAACAACAGACATGCAAGCATTCGGGCGTTCACTCAAACAGTGCATCAATGAAACAGCAGAAACCCTGCTAGGACATCAGGCGTCGAAAAAGAAACAACGGTGGATGACCCGGCACATACTAGACCTAATGGATGAACGGAGAACATTCAAAAGCAACAACAACCGGGAAAAATACAAAGAAATACAACAAAAGATCAAACAGGAAATCCGGAAGGCGAAGGAAAAATGGATGGAAGATCAGTGTGCAGAAATCGAAGACCTAATCAAGAAAAGTGACAACTATAACCTGCACAAGAAGCTTAAAGAAGCTGGAAACATCTACAAACCGGCTCCTATCCCAAGTTTATATACGGACAACAATCAACCTATACTAAGCAAACAAGCCAAACTCGACACCTGGAAGAGCTATATATATACAATCTGTTCGGCACCAACAGAAAACCGGCAGAAACGCAACAACAAACACAGGAACACAATCTCCACATATTAACATCTGAAGTGGAACATGCCATCCGAATAACAAAGCCAGGCAAGGCCTGTGGACCTGATCAGATTCATGTGGAACTGCTGAAACAACTAGACTACAGCAACATCCAACAACTAACGAAATGGTTCAATCAAATCTACAACAACAACGACATTCCATCCGAATGGCTCCAATCCATCTTTGTGGCCCTACCAAAAAAGGCTACCAGCCGGAAATGCGAAGACTTCAGGCTGATCAGTCTAATGAGCCAGGTGCTAAAAGTCTTCCTCAAGGTGATTCAGCAAAGGATAAGATGTAAGTGCGAAAGTGCACTAGGAAACACACAGTTCGGATTCTGCAGGGGACTAGGCACCAGAGAAGCAATTTTCTGTTTACAAATATTGCTACAAAGGTGCTATGAACATCAAAAAGACGTGTATATATGTTTTATTGACTACGAGAAAGCCTTCGATTCAGTAGACCACGACCGTCTAATTGACCGACTGAGAAAACTTGGGCTTGAAAACAATGATATCAACTTTATTACAACTCTCTACTGGAATCAAACAGCCCGGCTTCGCTATGACAACGACCTGACAGACCCAATTCCAATAAAAAAAGGCGTCCGGCAAGGCTGTCCATTATCTCCCATTCTTTTTAACATCTATTCGGAAATGATCTTCGACCAAACACTGGCTGACAAGAACATCGGCATAAAAGTTAACGGACACTACATCAATAACTTAAGATATGCCGATGACACAGCACTAATAGCGGATTCAGAAAAAGATTTACAGACCATCTTGAACGAAGTGGACATAGAAAGCCAAGCATGGGGGCTACGAATCAACAAAAAGAAAACAAAGGTGATGAAGGTCAGCAGGACTGCAAGCAAAATCACGATCAAACTAAACAACGAAAAATTAGAGCAAATACACCGCTTCAAGTATCTCGGAGTACTCATTGATGACCAGCTGAACCATGAGGCCGAAATCAAAAGCAGAATTGAACAAGCCAGGCAGGCATTCACCAAATGGAGAACCCTCCTCACCGACAGAAGCTTGAACATCATGCTCAAATTACGCACATTGAAATGCTACATCTGGCCAATACTGCTCTACGGTGTAGAAACCTGGACTCTAACATCAGCCACTACAAAAAAGCTCCAGGCCTTCGAAATGTGGCTCTACCGAAGAATGCTGAAAATTCCGTGGACAGCCAAGATAACCAACGCACAGGTCCTGCAGGACATGCACACGGAACGGGACCTGCTCAAAACCATCATCAGCAGGAAATGCAAATACCTAGGTCACATCGCTAGGAACCAACAAAAATATCACCTACTACCACTCATCCTGGAGGGAAAGATCGAAGGCAAGAAACGCCCAGGCAGACCGAAAATGGCATGGCTAGATAACATCAACACCTGGCTTCACATGACAACAGCACAAATTCTACACGCAGCGCTAGACAGAGAACAATATCAAAACGAAGTCGCAAACGCCATTCGGCAGCATTAAAGAAGAAGAAGAAGAAGAAGAATAGATTCTTTGAGCTCTGAATGTTTTAGTTTGCAGCATCTGTCCACTCCCCTCTCGGATACCATTAAATCATCTCATCGGCAGTTATACATCCAACGTATCTAAAAATGTTCCTGTTTATACTCTGGTACGACCACCAGGTCAGTGGAGTTTACAATAAATAGAGAAATAAGTTTTTATTCTTTTGCAAATTTTTTCTGTGTCTTAGTACTATTATCGAGAGAGAAAATAAGTTTTAATTGTTAAACTATTGATGGGTAATAGATACTAACATCTTAGAGCTTTGGGAAAGACACAATCGCAGGATCGCAATAAATATTATTGCGTTCATATAGACATGCAATTATTTTTTATTGGCTACAGAGACATGTTAGAATTACGTAAAAATATGTTGTTTAATTGGGGATTGTGTTCCTGGAATTGAATCCGTTTGTCAATAACATTTTGACATTGAATATGATGTCATAAGACTTGTTACACCACGTAGGGAGAATAAAACCCTCTCTTTGAATTTCAGGAATTACACCAAAGGATTATGACATAAATGAAGGTTTATGGCACTGCTGTTTTGGGGGTTTTTCTCAGAGTTCTACCTATTTTGCGTTTTCCAGGCTTATGGACATATCAGTATACAGATTACGTTTCGCACAAATGTTGGAAACATTTTTGAAAAAATATTGTGGATATCACTTAATTTTTTGCTTGTTATCGTGCAAAGCTGGTTTATGATTGGTTAAACTCCCACGTGATAATTATAGCATTTCAGTTGCCTTTAGCCGTGGGGTTGGTGTCATTACAATTTCTGTATCTTCAAATGGATTGCTCGTGTTGGTTTGTGAATGGGTGGGCAGAGGGAGGCTTGACAGACCGCCCCTCCTGGTCAGTTTGGTTCAAAGTGCCACCACTTCTACTGTAGTGTATTGCAGCGAAAAACGCAATCGACAGGGGCGAATACAGGTTTTGTGGGCCCGAAGCTTATAACAATTTTTTTGGGGTCGTCTTTAAGAAAAGGAATGCAAAATTAGGTACGAAAGTGAATGTCGATTTAAAATGAGAAAATAAATTGCAACAATTACAAATTTCAAAAAGAAATTTCAAATTTCGTACTTCCTGTAACTTTATGTAAAATGTAGAAGTGTCGAAATTAAGAGTACTCATATTTTAAAGAAACCTTTTATTACGCAATAAGAAATCTTAAAGAAAATATTATAAAAGTTAAATATTAGAGAATATCAGTACATTATAAAGAAAACAAATGAAATGTTGGGAATTTAATAATAAAATAAGTAGAAAAGATGGAATGTTACACTAAAATATCAATAAGAAAACTACAACTGATTTCGATACAAAAAAAGAAAAAAAAAGCATTTGAAGACACATTTATTTAAAATGGAGTTTGCTATGCTGGGACAAGGAGAATGTTTGAGAAAATGCTTTGCCACACGTTGTACATGAAAATGGTTTTTCTCCCGTGTGTACCCTTATGTGCATGGTTAGACTGGCAGTGTGTGAAAAAGATTTCTGGCAAAATCCGCACGAAAAAGGCTTCTCACCCGTGTGGATCCTTGTGTGCCTCACACAACTTTCTTGTCGTGAAAATGTCTTCTGACAGAATTCACACGAATACGGCTTTTCCTTAGAATGCACTCTTTTGTGTTTTTGTTTTAATTGGATGAATTATTAAATGTCTTTGCGCAGATCTCGCAGGTAAAGGGCCTTTCCCCAGTGTGGATCAGTCTGTGCTTCGATAGATGTGATGAGGTCGAGAAGGATTTTCCACAACATCCGCAAGTGAAAGGCTTCTCTTTGGTGTGAGTTCTGACATGTCTTAAAAGGGATGACTGTAAGGTGAAACATCTATTACAAATATCACATTGAAAAGGCTTCTCACCAGAGTGAATCCTCAAGTGGTGTACAAGGTATTGCTTTCGTGAAAATCTTTTATCACAAATGTCACAAGAAAAAGGCCTTTCCTCTGTGTGGATTGTTTTGTGCACAGTGAGATTGTACGAACGGCTGAATGTCTTCCCACAAGTTTGGCAAGTGAAAGGCCTCTTATTGCTGTGAATGTTCTCATGTTGGCGAAGGAGGGATGATTTACGAAATGCCTTGTCGCACGTTGCACACTTGAAGGTATTCTGGTCCGAATGCATGACGCAGAGATGAAAACTTTGAAAATATCTTTTTGCAAAGATCGCAGATGAGACGAGTCCCTTTTTTATCATCCATCGCAGTAATCAAAGGCGTTTCTAATTATTGACCTGAAAATATGAAAATGCTTTTAAAAAAATGAAAGAAAAATATAAATCAATTGATAATTAGATTTCTGAATATTCTTCATTCAAGTTAAGAAGAAATGGAACGTCATTGATATGAGGGAATATTAAATAATACGATTGACTGTTCATCACATTACGTTGACAATTCAGTCACCACTTCGTTACATATTCATACATTTTTTTTTTTTTTGTATTTAAAAAAAAAACAATTCCGTCACCAATGACCCCCTAAACAACTTCAGATGTGACACTGTTCACATTCTACGTTCACCGAATATGTGTGGTTCGGTTTGAGTTATGATATTGGAAGTTGTGCTTAAAGTGAACACGACACTCGTTTCTTGCATAATTATTTGGGGTATTGCAGCACCCTTGCCAGGTGTCCTTTGTTACATGATTAGCAGTTGTTCACGTGCAGTAGTGTTAATAATGAACTACAATATCTTACAAGTAAATTCATATCTAGGAAATATCAATTAATCAAACAAACTATTATCACAGTTCAAAATAATATTAACACCCCACCCAAACACATTTCCAATAAAAATTCACGTATTATCCCCCTTACCATAGTAATTTTGCCAATCAATTCCGCCGTTTATTCAAAGGTACCGATATCACCCTTACATTCTCATCTTATAATAAACTAGATTCATTATTCAACTCATATAAAGATACACAAAATTACCACATTAGTGACATGAATAATATCATCTACTTAATAAAATGTCAAGATAACTGTAACGCTTGCTACATTGGTAGCACCACCACAAAAAACCGAATTAGCAACACATGTTAAATCCCACAACCACACCCCCTTGGTAGATTCAGCCATTCCTATTATCAAATTAAGATCCAGGTTTAAAAATTTGCAATATGAAGCCCTAGTTATAGAATGGTTTCGCCGCCATTCCACTCTCCAAGTATTAAATTCCAAACTATCCTATAACATAGCACCGGTCTGGAATCTCATGCACCTGAGATTCCCACGTGTATCCAGGAGCATCACGGGAACTTAGTCTTCTTAAATACACGCGTTTACTCTCGTTCTACCATTGCCAACTGAAGACGTATAAAACGAAAGCCACTTGTTATGGCTATTGGCCTTCTGTTTCCAACTATATAACTTCTTTTGATTCAAATTTCAACATTGACAACCAAGAACGAAGACGTGTTAAGCTAACCACGTCTCTGAAATCCCTACAAAATCCATGATGTCTTGGCCAACACTTCAAATTTATTTACTATACTTCTAGCATTGGTATACATCCACCCATCTTTATTATTTAGTTACCCTAACACATCCCATATACCCACCTGTTTCATGATAACTGCCATCAGTCCCTGAAACCCCAGCACCCCTCGCTATTTATTCTAATCGAAGTAGTGCAAGAATTACCTTCACCTCTGCCTGCAGCTACTTTTAACCTTTCAGTCTCTGAATCCCCCCAAGCTATCAGTTTTCAGACCCACCTAACATTGCCTCGATAGCATCAGCAAATATTCTTGCACCCTTTCTATTTAAGTGTATCCCATCCCTGTAGAAGCAGTCTCTCCTGTTAACAAGCACAGACCAGGTTGAAAAAAATTCTTCCCCTTCAGCCTCATACATTCGCTGCACAGCCGAATTGACCGACAAGGCTCTCATAATGTATTACCTCTTATCGTGTCTGTGAAGAATTGGAGACACTTTCAATTTTAACCCTAACTCGCGACTTTTTTGCAACATTGTGGCGGTGTGGAAGATTGGCAGCACGTGTTGTACTCTTGTCCCTCATACGATGAATTTCGATAAATTTTCATCTGGATTGAACCTAATTTTGTATCAAATGCCACAAGTTACCGCGCCCTTCTAGATTTTGCTAGGGCAACCTTCAATAAAAGGCTTGCAATGCTGTCTGGAATGACCACCTGCGAATGTTTCAAGTTCAGCTCAAGACTCTTCATCCTCAGTGCAAAGACGTCCATTTTCTCAACAAGATCTCAATTTTGGATTTGTGCCGTGTGTGTGTTTTTTGCAACCCTGCAAGTGTCCTGCAAATACAACTCCGTTTAACGATGAAAATTCCTGTGCTCCTGAAATTCCTCGGCTGACTGTGACTGTTGTTGGTGATTGAGTGACTGTGACTTTGCTACTGATGACCTACTGGATGTCACATTCAACTTAAGCTGTTTATAAGGTTTCTGCCTGCTTCTGGGCTAAATGCTTGATTAAAGTTTTGTCCGTTGAATGGTACTGGTCTTGGGATTTTTTTTTTTTATTTTTGACTGGGGGTTTAACGTTAATTATTTTCTTTAACCTTATATATAACCTTTTTTTATACATTTATGTTCATTTGCAAAATTTAACGAGATTATTTGCATTGTTTACTTTGGAACCTCAAAGTATCATCTGTTAAGGTTAATCTTGTGTACAGTATTTAATTTTTGTATAGTTGTAAGATCTTTTTTTTTTTTTTTCTATTTTGGCTAGAATCTTTGGCCTCTTGGTGTCCCTCTCCTCTGCAGCTGCTGGTTGCCAGCCCTGGTTGTAATTTTATATAAAATGTAGAAGTGTCGAAATTAAAGAGTACTCACATTATTAAGAAACCTTTTATTACGCAATCAGAAATCTTAAAAGAAAATATTATATTAGAAAATATCAAATATTATTATTAGAATTAATATTAATTCATTCTAAAATGCTGATGGAACTGATATTCGGGTGACAATCAAGTCAAGTGGACCCAATTTCGGCGAAGTCCGGAGGGTCTGTGACAGCCAAATCCTCTGCTTGCACCTTCACGATGGTGGGACTGTTAGTAATCTTGGGTATAACCTCCATGCACAAGTACATGGTGGGTGACCACCCAGGTGTGAACCAACGTAAGCAGGGGTCGAGGTGTGGCGCCTACACCAAATGGAGGAACGCCGCCCCTCTATGTTACCAGGCAGTACTAGGTGGTAGATGACTCTCGTCAACCGGTGAAATACCACCACTTTGCTTATTGGAGGCTTGAAGTGGTGGAACCCATGTTTAGTCTCTAGAGCTAAGTTCCGGCCAACCCTTCCCTATCTCTTCCATCATGCAGTATGATTGATGATTTTTGAGGTTATGATGAATGTCGTGGCGAGATCCAATCTTCCTTACATTTCGAGGGTACAGCTCTAAAACGGTGTTCGCAGGCCGGCCGCTAGTTAGTACACCGGACTGAACCTATTGGTAACTCTCTAGGAGGCTTCCGGATCAGCTAGTGTATAATCTTGCTGCCTCTACTCTGCCAGATAGTGACTGGAGGGAGTCCGAGTAGTGTGTATGCGGGGAGCATTGTCGAGGCCACGTTATGTCAAGGAACTGGGTATATTCTTACCACATGTACGCCATGTAGTACACTGCGAACACCGTTTTAGAGCTGTACCCTCGAAATGTAAGGAATATTGGATGTCGCCACGACATTCATCATAACCTCAAAAATCATCGCCATAAGTTTGTAGACGATATGAAGGTTGGCAGGGTTGTTAATGAAACTAATGATAGTACACTATCATTAGTTTCATTAACAACACGATCTAGAAAAGTTGAGCAGACGGGCTGAGAGGTGGCAACTGAAGTTTAACATTGACAAATTTAAAGTACTGCATATGGGAAGCAGTAACCCCCACAGTAACGTATCAACTGTGTGGTACAACACTGACATTGGTAGAGAGTGAAAAGAACCTCAGGGTAATTGTGCAGGCAGATATGAAGTTTTTTAAGCAGTGTAGATGGTCTGCAAGAGCAGCTCATGGTGTCTTGTCAATGATATACAGGAATTTTTCTTGCAGGGATAAGGAGGTCATTATCCCCTTTTATAAGGCAATGGTCAGGCCACAACTTGAGTACTGTATACAGGTCTGGAGGCTTCATTTTAAGAAGGATGTAGAGCTGTTGGAACGAGTACAGAGAAGGGCAACAAGATTAGTGAATGGAACAAAGGGTTGCTGTTACGAAGAAATGCTTAAGTTTTGCAAATTACAGTGTCTGGAGACTCAGTAATTGTGATTGAGGTGATATGATTGAGGTGTAATGAATGAAAGCCTTGAATGGTTTGAGCATGCTCAATGCTGATGGGATTCTTCCTCTTGCTCAGAATAATTGCTTGAGAGGGCATAAATTCAAATTGAGGAAAGACAGTTGTAGGTTAGCCAGCAGGTGGTTGATTGCTGGAACAAACTTCCACTGTCGTAGAAGTTGATAGCTTAAACAGATTCAAGGCGACATTTTGAGCGAGTGGATGGGTGAAATGAGAAGGGTGTGTGTGTGTTTTTTTTTTTTTTTTGGCTGATATATAAGTTTGCTTTCTTGCATCATGTGCCCTTGTTTAAGGATCATAGTGATGGATCCATGTTTCATCCATGGTGATTAGCCATGAAAAAACTCCTCTTACATACATTTTTAATATAAAAACAGATTATTCATTGTTGAGTTCACCAGTATAGTTCGAAAATAAAGGATGGCATAAAAAATTGAGCAATTTTGAATTATTCTGAGGGCACAGTTGTTAAAAGATTAAATAATGAAAAACTTTAATTCCAAAAAAATAAAATAAAAATAAATAAAATAGTGATGACAGGCATTAACTTCATCTTGAAATAAAATGATTTAAAATTAAATAAATATACATATTTTTTGATAATAATATCAAATTTCGACTTCTCAAGTGTGATCATCACTAAAAAATTGGAATATTTTTATGACAAGCTTACCACAGTCTTTCTGGAACAGCTCATAGGAGGTTCTTCTGGAGTGACTGAAGTTTTTTCTAAATATTAAAAAACATAATATCTTTAACAGTTGTGCACAGAACTAATACTTTTAATGCATTAGGACTATCCACAAATTACTTAAAACAGTAAGAGGAAGAGGAAAGGCCATAAGTATTCAATGGTATATAACAGATTTTTTAATAAAAAGTAGTCTTGAATTAGGATTTTTTTTACATATACAGGGTGCCCTTGAATTCAACGTCAATATTTATGGAGGGAATGGTTCATTAAAAATTAAAAAAATAAATAATAAATACTTACCACATTCTTTTTTTGGCAACTCATAGGAGGTTCTTCTGGGGTGACTGAATATTTTTTCTAAAGAATGGAAAAATAATATTTTGAACAAACAAATTTCATACAAAACTTGCCTATAATATGTTACTAAAAATAATTAAGTGCTTAACAGTAACATTTGACCTATAGATTAATTATATCAAGTTATGCAACTCAAAAAACACATGTCATATGGAAAATAATAATAATAATAATAATAATTTAATAATAATGTATTAAGATTGGCATCACGATACAAATTTACACTTCCAAAAGCAACTTTTCAGATATGTGAATTTAATATTTCCCATTCTTTGGATACAGAAGCAATGCTTATTACAAAGTATCGCAAATAGTTGAATAATCTGAAGGCACAAACTAAGTGTGGATAATTAATCTCATAACCATTATAAGTACAAATGACTATTATATGAGGGTGGTTCAAGATTAACCTGAACTTTGTAAAGCACCTATTGTCTTCGCCATGTCTGTCCGTCTGTTCACATATAATAACTTTGCTTCCAGTAAACAGATTTTAATGAAATTTTATACCTGTGTCATTTAGAAAGATTTGTTGAGATATCCAAATTTTATTAAAATTAGGAAAATATAAATCCCACAATTGTTATTTCTTTTTTTTCAGTATCACACAGAAGCACTGATTGGAGGAATGATTGGGTAACAGGAGATGTGCAGAAAGAAATGTTCTCAGTTTAACCAGTGTGCACATAAGAGTTTTTTTTATCATCATTTTACTAAATATATAAATAATGGAGTTATACTATTTGTTTATTATATTTATCGTAGCAAAAACATGAAATAAGTGTGATTGTTTAATTGTTAAAATCTAGGAGAAATATAAGTAGAGCACACTAAAAAAATGTACAAAAGTTTTAAAAATTACTGCAAAACTACCTTTTGAAGTATATATTTGTTTATTTTATTAAATCACAGAAGATGCTTTGTTTTATTTCTTTTAATTTGTTTCATTTTTTTGATCTTCTATTTCACATGACATTGAAGTTTCTCTGTAAGAGAAATTCCAAGATCACACGAAATGGGTAAATAAATAAAATAAAATCTGTGAATAAATAAAATAAGACTTCACCTACTAAAATGTAATAATTACTAAAATCAATGAAATGTCTCTAAGAGATTTGAGTTATCTCGTGTATTTTATTAAAATAAAATACACGATGCATTTCAATTTTTATTAAAATTAAGGAGGAAACAAGTAATGCAAAAAATTGAGTGTATATTACGAAGTGAGGTATGTGCAACAAAGTGAAAACAATTACTTTTATATATCATTAATTAATTAATAATTTACTTTTCCCTTCTGTTAATCACAGAAAAAGAAAAATTCAATTAATTTAAGAAATAAAACCAAACGTGCCCAAAATGTAACATGCTATTTACACTTGGTTGTTTTTTTTTTTTTTTTAAATTTCAGGTGCAGCTACATCAGAATGACAAAATGCCTTTTTGTGACAGATGGTAGAAATCTCTCAGTAGCCTGACACACAGCTGTGCTCTCAGCGCATGTGCATTAGAAGCAGTACAAGGTGGTGTAAGACACTCTATAGCAGTGGGTCAAATTTGTGTTAAGAAAGAAAGTCAACCTGTCTGAAATTCTCTACAGGTTAAGTACACAATAGGGGAAAGAAACTTTAGAAATAGTGTTGGTCCAGAGTGGTCTGGAATGGGAAAAGCATACCAAAGGAACCTTGTGAGGTATAGAAATGATGAAGGAAACAACACCGATACAACAACGGAAACAAAACGGTACAGAGGGACTTTATTCAAAAATGACAACATAGCACAGGCTGCCATGATACAGATGCATCACCGTGAAAGATGGAACAAAGGGAAGTGGTGGTCCTCAGTAGGAGATATGGCCACCCCTAATGTCGATGCAGGCTTTGCACTGCCTGTCCATACTTAGAAGAATGTTGTAGATAAGTTCTTTCGGCAACATCGTCCATTCCTCTGTCAGCGCCATCTTCAGTTGGTGATGTTCTAGTAGGTGTGGACCTGCCGCTAGGTGTCTCCCCAGAGCGTCCCAAATGTAGTAGTAGTGGCACGTGATGCAAGAAAGCAAGTGTATGAGCTTATGCAGCATCAGCCAAAAAAAAAAAAAAAAATCACACCATTCCCTCCAAATGCCTGTCCAGTTCCTCCTTAAATTTATTCAACCTATCAACTTTCACAACGACAGATGGAAGTTTGTTCCAGCAATTAACCACCCGCTGGCTAAAGGCAAATTTCCGCACATCTATTCTACACCTGTCTTTTCTTAATTTGAATTTATGCCCCCTTAGATTCGTAATCTGAACAATGTCCTCACTTTCCAAAAGCATATCACAGCTGCAGTGCGATGGGGTATGGCATTATCACCCATAAACATGAACTCGGGGCCAAAGGCACCTCAGAACAGACACACACAGGGAAGGATTACCTCAGTACAGTAGCGTGCACCGGTTACAGTACTGCCTTCCAGTATCTGGAGTTCTGTAAGTCCATCCAAGATAACACTTCCCCAGATGAGAACACCTTGACCGCCATATTGATCCCTTTCAGTGATGTTTGTGGGGTGATATGTTTGCCCACCTCTCGCCAGATTAACTGACATCCAGAATCGCTGCAGAGACTGAATCTACTCTCATCAGTAAAGGGTACCTTAAGTAAAGATTTTGTGGGTGTAATTTTTTGAAATAGTGTTGGTCCTTAAGTTTTGCACACCAGTGTAAAACTCTCAGTGAAACAAATGCCGGTCTGTGCAATTTTGTGAAAAGCAAAACGTGCAAGAGGCATTCACAATGTCTTGGAAGGCTCCTTCTGCCATATTCTACCTATCCTGATTTGTACGGTCGTGTTACAAATGTGGGTTCCATTATTTGTAGCCTGTATCATCTTTTACTCGAGTTATAATCATCTGATGCCTCTCAATGTGACTCTCTTTACTCCCTGATCAGATGAGCACCCCCAACTCAACTTAAGCATTTAGCCATGGCGTATTTGTAAATAATTTGATGTCAATTAAAGTTTTTATATTTTCTCACATTATTACCTTTCAATCCAATCGATTCACTGTTGTCATTGTTATTTCATCATTCTCATTTAATTTGTTAAACCCCTTTTTTCTTTCATTGTGAAAGGATTTGTGTTGCATTTTTATGCATCGTGATGAAAATTATTATTTATTCATATTACTGAAAGTGTGTGGGACTTTATCAGTACGTTAAGGTGTGATCATTCCAAATAAAGTAGCCTTTATCTATAAAAATGATTCACGTTGACAAATGTTTATTTTTATTGACAAAGGTGGTGACAGGTAGACTAGACTTGCAATGAGATGGCTTGTTTATACATATTGCTTCACAATGGGTGCTTCTATAGGGTGCTTTTAAAGTTGCTGACCCGATAGAATTGCATATATCCCTGGTTATACTTGTGGAAACACCAAAAAATATAGGTTACCCTATGTAAGCTACAATACCTGTCCATATCCATGGGAACAACACATAGCCTGATGTGCAGATCAGAAGCTCAATGACATAAGACATCACAGCATGAGTGACTTGTGTCACTCATGCTGCAATGCCATTCACTTTCTGAGTAAGCCACAACAAAGACATTTTATTGTTGATGAGTGATATTTCAAATAATTCCTTTCAAACTAATTTAAAACTTATTTCTGACACTGAAAGTTGCAAGCATGCTATTCTTGGTTCAGCCATTTCTCCATGCCATTGATACAGTTCTGTCTCCTCCCCTCCCTTCAATTCAAGGATTATTTACAGTTCCAGCTATTCTAACTAGGCTAGTTTCATGAGAATATCCAGATTCTACATGGTTTTTATTCAAAGTTTATTTATTTGCTTTTTTTCCCTCAAATTGTTTCTGGTGAGATAATGTTTTCATAAACACAGAGATTAGTATCTTAGCAGATTCACAGATATTTTATTAGTGCATTAAAACCAGTTGTACATGAAATTTTATATTCTCCCCCCTTCCCCCAATCACCAGATGCAATCTAGAATATTGAATGGTTTACCCAAACCTTTTTTGAGTTCTTCATCTTAACTTACTAAGTTCTTAATGATTTCAGATTGTCTTAGTATACAACTATCAACTCTAATGAGTACAACGAACAACTGTACCAAGAAATAGAGTGGGCCAGTAAACCAGAACATCTTATATTGGGGAACCTTAACTTTCATATATTGACTGGAACTTGTGGGTTGGTCACTTGCATACTAGCAGGACTTCTGTGGATATATTGGATGACTGTTTTCTACAGCAGCATGTTTGAAAGGCAACCAGAAGGAGTAATACTCTTGATCTCATTATTAGTGATTATTCGTGCATTAAGAATCTGCAGATAAAGGAACCACTAGGTGGCAGTTTGTTATTTGGTTTTTAGGAGCATTAGCAACTAAGGCCATATTGCTCCGGGAATTGCGGTGGCCATTCCCTGACCTTTCCGCATCCCCCATATTTGGTGGTGACGGGCTCGAACCCCGGTCTAATCAAGAAGCATGTGCTACGCACTGCTGCTCCTTCCCACCTGGCTACGGAGGAAGCCACTAGGTGGCAGTGATCACAGTGTACTGATGTGGGATTTACTTGTTTGTTTGGGTATTTATTAGGTGCATTGACATCTGTGGCCACAGTGCGCCATATAAACCAAAATCAATCAATCACCATAGTGCACCAGGGATTTACTTAAAGATGTAACTACCATCAGGGGTAAAGGGAAGGGTTTTTGCTTTCGTAAAGGTGGCTATGATCTCAGAGAGTTTTTAAATTCTACGCAGTGGGACCAGCTAGGCTTTTCATACTAACTAAGATATACAGTTCACGGTTTAGGCTGAATTGGATGTCAGCTGAAGTAATGAGACTTGTGGCAGAGAAGTAAAATGCATGAGATCTATATAAATTATCAGGCAACACAGAAGCATATGGCAGATATAAACTAGTCTGTAATCACAAAGGAAATTGGACAAGAAAAGGCAGATTACAAGAAATCTTTGGCAAAAGACACAAAGAAAAACAGCTAGTATGAACAAGAGCTGTAATGCTCAATACGTTCTACGTCCATATCAATAACTGTAAAATAATAATTGAGGTAAACTTCTCTTATTATTTTACAATTTTGTTTTGCAATTTTTTTGTTAAATTTTTTAAATTAATTTTCTTATTTTTAATTCCATTAACTTGATTTTTAATTGTGTTAAATTGTGTTTTGTTGTGTTAAATTAATTTTTAATTATTTTTTAAACTATTTGTTACTCTAATGTAAGTTTTTCGATTTTTCCATTTTAATTTCTGGAGACTATCATCCGGAAGTGTTCTACGTACTATATTGAGGTAAACTTCCCTTATTATTTTACAATTAAAGAAAAACAGCAAAAACTTCTTTACTTAGGCAAACTCTAGAAGGAAGGAGATGAATCAGATTGGGCCACTGTTGATTGATCCTGCTGAGGTAGATAACAAACTGAATGAATATTTTGCAACTACATTTACACACGAGGAATTCTGTAGGAAATTGGATGCCAGATGTTTATCAAACTGTAACAGGGATCTAAATGATTGGGTAATAAGTGAGAGGAAAGTGGAAGAGAAACTGTTGAAGTTAAACATAAGAAAGTCACCTGGGGTGGATGGGATTTATCATTATATTGAGGGAGGCAGAAAAGGAAGTAAGCAAACCCTTAGTCATAATTTTGAGAGCATCCTTGGACTCAGGGGAGGTCCCCACAGACTAGAGATGTGCAAATGTATCCTCAATTCACGAAGGGGGATCGAAGGGTGACACGAGTAATTACAGACCAGTTAGTTTAACTTCTGTTTCGGGTAAAATAATGGAGTCACTGGTTAGAGATGCATTGCAGGATCATCTAGACACGACTGCAGTAATAGTTAAGACACAGCATGGTTGCTGTAAGACACAATTGCTGTAATTTGGAATGCTGGCTTATATTCATTTCTACATGAAGTGAAAAATTTCTGTAGGTGGAGAAGCAGAGATTAAAGGGTCCCTTCAATTCTGAAGGTGGCGAGAGCATTTCTCTGAACAAACTATGTAGGCTAAAAGTTTTTGACTATTCTTATCGCTGATCCCGAAACATGTTATTGAAACGGCCAAAGGGAAATGCTGCCTGCCCCAGTAATGGTTAATTAGGGAGGCAGAGAACTGTTTACACTCAAGGTGAGGAACGGGATGATGGAACTTGGTGATCGTCACATTAACGTCGGAGTAATATCTATGTAGAAGAAGAGCGATAAATTGGTATGTCGCTGCCAATGTTCATTATGACTCCCGTCAAACTGTCATCGCTGAAGTTAATGTCCAAAACCGAAAAATGACGATCCTTGTCAAATGAATCCTTTCTGTTTCGACAAGGCTCAATTTTCCTAAATTATAGAATTGGTTGAAAATAAAAGGTAGGCAAAAACCTTTTTCCGATCCTGCCCTCCGCAAGCACTTCCATGATTGGGTTTCCTGTCAAGGGCTCCCTTCCTCTATGTTATCTGTTATGGGCACGACTTGGAATAACATAGCGTGAAGGTATTTTAAAGATTTTAAAATAATTATCTTTGTAATTATTGTCGGATGAAAGTTGTTTTTACAATTATTTTGGCGGCCCATGCCAGAGGATTTAAAAAAATAACAGTAAACAAGTAAAAAATATATATATAATAAATAAATAAATAAATTCGCCTACTGTTTAAAAAAAAATTAAAATAAGAACACTTCAAAGGTGGAAAAAATGTTTATGTGGTGCACAAGTGCAGAGCGCAGAGAGGCGCTATCGGCATCAACGTTAACCAAGACTTTAAAAAAAAAAAAAAACCCATCACGTAGCTGATATGATCTCACTGGCAATCGGTGGTGCAACTTTCTTCTACGTTTGAAGGCTTTCGTGTTTAAGATTTGAATTGCTGAGGAATTGTCGGGTTTCTGTAATAGGAGCTCCCTGTGTTCATCAGAAATACGAGTGCAGGTGAACAAGTTTAGACGGAGATCATCGTAGAGGGCACATTCAAAAAGAAGATGTGCCACCAAGTTTCACTGGCAGCACAGGTGTAGAGGGTCACCAGGATGCAAGCCCAGTTATCCATTCATCGATCCGTGGCCTATGATTAAGAACGAGGTTTCTAATGCTGGAGTGACCATTTCTGCACAGATTTGGAGAATGGATAAGTAACGAATCTGCGCGTGACTGCGCCAAGAGTGGAAGTGACCCTTTCGCTTTGCCAGATGTTTTGGAGCTCGTTGTAACATCTTGATTTCTCGGCTTTGAAATCCGCGTTGCTTTTCAGCTCAATGCCAACGAACTTTGTGGGGTTGTTGTTTTCTTTTTTAGCCTAAATGTCTGTACACTAAACCTCTGTCGCAAGACAGAGAGGCAAAATAAATTTATAAATTGATTTTTTGTCGAAGTTCTTACCAACATTAATACGCACCTAAAAACATTTTCGTAAACATGGAGGACGTGTCGTTTGAAAACTGAATTTGTGAATGAAAACGAAACCTAAAATTAATGATGCACAGCGAGTGATCAAACCACTTAACGACAGGAGGACGTCGAACGTCAAGGTGGGGTACCGTTCGACACCTTATATGTGTGAGAATTTACCGTGTTCGTCGTGGCGAGCGACATTCCCACGCTGGACAGACCATCTGGACCCAGCGTCAGCATCCGACGCATTGTAGTCTAGGAAACAAAATCACCATTGCAATAGCAGTGGCACGAAGAAGCTTCTGAAAGGTGGTTGGCCCCGGCAGTCATGGTCAGGATCGGGAAACCTGTTTATACGAATACACAACATACATTCCAATTCGCCCACTTCCAGTCATTCAGGCAAAGAGGAGGTTTGAAGATTTTCTTTATCTTTGTGTGTCAGGCCAAGTTAATACTCCACATTCACTAAGGGGTTCCATCTAAACAGCACAAGCGCCCTGCAGCCAGAACTAGTCTCGCATCCAAACAGTCGATCACCCAGTCTTACTTTGTACGTGCATGCCCAGCAGAGAGACCCCTGGGGCGAGCGAGGGTGGCAGAGGCGGGCAGAAATTTATGCAGCCCCCTTGACAACCGGCAGTCGGCCACGAGCCACAGCAAAGGGCACCTATTTATTCTACAACCAAGTTCATAATTCAATGTGTGAGAAGCATCGAACATACAGAGTCAAGTTCGGCAGGTCAAAGAAATATAAAGTAGGTTTCCACAGGAAGAACCATGAGCACTCAGCTTGTCAAATCCGGGAATGTTAGTATTATCTACTTTTAGGATTACCCTAGTTTTCTCACGTGTCTATTATTTTTGCTCCTTTGCAGGTGAATTTGGAAGTACGGGGTCCTGTGGAGGTGGCCCGTAAGCTTATTTCGGGTGCTTTCAAATATGAATTTTACGTATTCTGTAAATTGTTTATAATAATCTTCCTCTTGATGAGCAGATTGTCGTGATTTCGTGGAAGTGGGCCATCCGATAAATCAACAGACTCTCCGGTTAATCGTACATTGGGCACTCGTATAACAAGTGGCTCCAACACTCTAACAACAACCATCAACAACAACAGTGGCTCCAACTGACAACAACAGACAGCTTAAGGAGGAGAAAGTGCGCTGTCTTTGCTCCAATTAATACTAAAATAATAAGATTACTCTATGGATTTTGGCGCCTCCGTAGCCAGGTGGGCAGGAGCAGCAGTGCGTAGTACGCGCTTCTTGATTAGACCGCGGTTCGAGCCCGTGACCACGAAATACAGAGGATGCGGAAAGGTTCAGGGAATGACCACCGCATATCCCTGGAGAAATATGGCCTTAGTTGCTAATGCTCCTAAAAACCAAATAACAAAAAAAAAAAAAAAAAAAAACTATGAATTTCGCATTTGCCTCGTCGCTGAGGGTAGTCCTCTTGTTTTTCCGAAGAATAAAGAGGAGGATGGGATGGTGACTGACAGGATACTAGATGCAATATGATCCTCATCCGCTGGGTGGAAAATGAACACCAGCGCTGGTGGAAAGTGCAAAACGCGTGTGTGTAATTTCTGTTTGAGGAATACAAAAATGAGAGAAATAAAGGAGAGGGTGAAGGATCAGAAGTGTCGATTAATGAGCAACTGCTCATTTCTAAAGAAATTGGCTAAATTTAATTAAAGTGTTAATGCGAACGGTTCAATGAACAAACATTTTTTTCATGAAGCGAAGAGCGAAACTCACAGGGATCAAAAATAATTTTACTTTTTGTTTATTGTTTACGACGGGCATAAAAACAAGATAAGTCTTTTTGCTTTCAAACAAATATATTGAATGTTCCGGATGCATTGGATCTATAAATATTAACCACGCATATACAAATTGGCCAATATCACACGGAACTTCGGAGAGCCTTAGTTTCGAATAACAGCAAATATGTTGCCCAATGTGGATTCTGTAAGGGTGGTGTACTGCGTTTAGATCTTATTTTAACCATTCCTCTAGCAAAATATCACGTAACGGCGACAGAGTTAAAATAAGAGGACTTCGTTGCCAAATAAAGAGCCAAAATTTCCACATTCGCATTACGATTGAGATCACGTGAATTCGGGGGCCATATCGAATTCTTTAGTCTCTCGCTCAAGCAGTAACTGTGAGAAGACTTTCGGTTTCTCAAATCTTAACAGGATACAGCACTGTACATATTATCATGTACAGTTACAGAACCGCTAACAAAAACATTAAGAGGGGTTCGGCCGTTGATCATTATTCTCTATCTGCACGGGAGTATATGTATACTCTCGTGCAGTATACATTACTCTGCAAAAGCCAGAAAAAGTATTCCGTGTGGTGTGTGAGTAGTATCGTGTTGTTGTGTTCTAGCTTTTGTCCAGGGGGCCCCGGATGAGCCCCAAAGTTGTTTGTACTATTCCTAGTATGTAAGCGTATATCATCTACTGCCACTCGTCATCCTGCGTGGAATCTTTATCTCTTCTCTCTCTCTCTCTCCGACTTTAATTCTGTCTTTTCCTTTTGTCCGTCTATCAAGTGTTTACCTTTTTATTCTTCTTCTTTCATTCACTGATATTCTTTCCTCTATTGTGTTTCTTATTGCTGCCACCAGCCTCGCACTAGTGCGGGATTTTTGTTTTATTTTGTTTCATCTTTCTTTTTTAACGATTTTTTTTTTGTATTTTGCTGTCAATTCTTTATTTCTATTATTTTTATTTATTTTTTAATTTTATTTATTTTAATTTAAAAATTTTTAATTTGTTTTTTCCTTTTTAATTCCTCTTATTTTTCATTTTTTTTTTACTTTACTATTTTATTTGTTCTTTTTACTCGCTCATATTTTGAATGGTTGGACATTCAATACGTAACGCTGGAAGTTTTCTGCGGTTCGCACACAGTTGTGGCTTAGACGGATATCAGGACGCAATTCCCCGGTGCTTGTTGCTTCCCGATAGATTACGGCGGGGTTGTTTATTTGCCCCACACTGCGGATTAGGAAATCTGATCACGACACGTATTACAGAAAAGGAAAATTGTTGCAATTTTTACATTCGCTAGATGGCAGCACTTCACACTGCTGAGCGAAAGTTGGCTGATGTGGGCAGACGTGGATATGTTTTGTTTGTTTTTTTGTCTTTTTTTTGTCTTTTTTTTTTTAACCGTGGGGTTGGGGATTTGTTAGTAATGGAAACAATCACACGCAAAGTCTCTCATCCGATCAACATTTATTCGGCGAAACAAAACAAAATGTGGCTTTCTTTAGGAAGTGTGGGGTTGCTGGTGGACTATGGCACATCCGCAATGTCGCTGCTACTCGACAGATGCTTCAGAAACTTCTTCTTCCCCTGGCCACGAGGGACTTCTTTTTCTCTTTCCACAAATTCCAGTCGACATCCGGGACGTTATTGCACCGCACGAACTCCCTGCAAAGAAACGACAATCAGTTGTGCTGGGAAGCAACAAGATTAGCATTAGTAGAGGAAAGCGAGCTTATACAGCACCAGTCAAAAAAAGGAAAAAAAAAAAAAAAATTCCACAACGACAGATGGAAGTCTGTTCCACCAACCAACCACCCGCTGGCTAAAGGCAAATTTCCGCACATCTATCCTACATCTGTCTTTCCTCAATTTGAATCTGTGCCCACTTCAGGTTCTTTATTTTTATTTTTTATTTTATTTTATTAAATCTGTTTATTGCTCCGCTCAAGAGCCACCCCCCCTGGACAGCAGTAATCTAGGGGGGGATGATATTTACATGCAAAGATTAAACTGGACATGCGTGTGGCGGTTACATGGGGCCCATGTATGCTTAACCCGACAGATACAAAACTTACAGTGCTTATTATTTTACATAATTCAGATTTAAAGGATATTATTTTCTCAAAAGTGCTATAAATTACAAAAGCATGAGAGAAATGTAGAAAATATAAAGAAATCAGGCAGTCCTTCATCGGTTGTTGCACGTGGTATCTCTTCAATCTTCACTGTAATAGTGCTCACTATTTATCTAAGCAAGAGGAAGAATCCCATCAGCATTGAGCCTGTTCAAACCATTCAAGGCCTTATACACCTCAATCAGATCGCCTCACAGATGCCTAGCCTCCAGAAGCTGCAATTTTCAGAACTTAAGCCTCTCTTAATAAGAACTCTCCTTTGTTCCCCTCGCCAATATTGTTGCGCTTTTCTATACTCGTTCTACCAACTCTACATCCTTCCTAAAATGAGGCCTCCACACCGGTATACAGTACAGTAATCAAGGTGAGGCCTGACCATTTCCTTATACAAAGGGATAATCACTTCCATGACCTGCCCTGGCAGCCCATCTGCACTGCTCAGAGAACATATCTGACTGCACAATTACCCCCAGGTCTTTTTCATTCTCCATCTCCCTGAATGTAATACCATCCAGTTGGTACGTTTCTCGTGGGTTGCTGCTACCCATATGGAGTACTTTTGCATTCAATGTTAAACTTCATTTCCCACCACTCAGCCATCTGCTCAACATTTCTAGATCCACTTGCAGCAGCGTTATGTCATTAGTGTCATTAACAACCCTGCCAACCTACGTATAGTTTGAAAACTTGGACATTAAGCCTCATATACCTTCATCAATACCATTGATAAATATAGGTACAAAACAACAATGGACCCAACACTGAACCCTGTGGGACTCCACTAATAACATTAGTTCACGAAGAGCAGCACCCATTGATTACCACCCTTTGTCTTCTAGCACTTAACCATCCTTTTATCCATTGTAGCAACTTACCCTTAATACCATTCTGCTCCAATTTGTACAATAGTCTTCCATGCGCAACAGTGTCAAAAGCTTTCCTGAAATCCAAATATATGATATCATAATTATTTTTTGCATCCAGTTCCTTTGTGTCCACATCATAGTATTCAATGAAATTGTTCAGACAAGACTTCTCCTTAACGAATCTATGCTGTGTCTGAACTATTGCTGCTTTCTTGTCTAAGTGATCCTGCAATGCATCTTTAACCAGAGACTCCATTACTTTCCCCGGAACAGAAGTTAATTCCTCCTTTGTGAATTGGGGATACATTTGCTCATCTACAGTCCGTGGGGACCTCTCCTGAGTCCGAGGATGCTCTCATAATTATGGCAAAGGCTTTGCTTGCTCCTTTGCCACCTCCTTAATATAAGTGGATAGATCCCATCCAACCCAGGTGCTTTTCTTATGTTAACTTCAACAATTTTTCCTCCACTTTGCTCCCATTTATTACAAAATCACTTATCTCCCTCTTACAGTTCAGTAAACTTCTCTCCTCTCCTTCCTTACAAATGAGTATTTCACACACACACACACACACACACACACACACACACACACACACACACACACACACACACACACACACACACACACACACACACACACACACACACACACACACACACACACACACACCGCTGGGCCTACAATTCAGAGAACCCTGAAGCAAGAATTAATTATTATACTAAGAAGAGGAGTTCTCCTTGCCTGAATAAGATGAGTCCTCCGTTTTATTAGAATTCAAGTCCTTATTAGTTCAGATTGGGTCCCGTGATGCATTGAATCCATTGCACCTTCGACTTTACTTCCTCAAGAACACCACACACATCTGTAGTGTCCAAACCTAAAGTATGTGAAATGAAATATTTATTTTGGGTTACTCTATTGGCGAAGTGTTAGTTATTCGAGGTAGTGCAATGTCATGGTAACTCGTTGCGAAGGTATTCAAATATGAGACACAATTAAAGCGATGCCCCTCATACTACTGTTGTAGTTCACTACTGCGAAATATCACTGAGATACTTCTGTGGGAATTTTTAATTTGTGCTGAATTACGCCCGCCTTGTGCGTTATTTTATTTCATACGTTGTTTAAAAACAAAGTGCATCGATGGTCTGATCAGTGATTGGCGAAGTCAATACACCAAGTTTTTGGCATATGTGCAATTGGAGAATCCCCCGAAACCCTTAAGAGCCCTCCCTCTATGCAGTCGGTGGCGTGGAGGCTCAGGATAGGGGATAGATTCCTGCCCATGGAGATGGTCCACAATGTCCAGGAGTTGGATGTGGACTACAAAAAGTTCATAGAGGACAAATCGTACAGAAGATGCATCATCAGGCAATGGTCAGGCCACACCTAGAGTACTGTATACAGGTCTGGAGGCCTCATTTCAAGAAGGATGTAGAGCTGCTGGAACGAGTACAGAGAAGGGCAACAAGATTAGTGAATGGAACAAAGGGGTGCTCTTACGAAGAAAGGCTTAAGTTTTGCAAATTACAGTGTCTGGAGACTAGGCACCAGCGAGGTGATCTGATAGAGGTGTATAAAGCCTTGAATGGTTTAAGCATGCTCAATGCTGATGGGATTCTTCCTCTAGCTCAGAATAATCACCTGGGAGGACATAAATTCAAATTGATTAAAGACGGTTGCAGGATAGATGTGTGGAAATTTGCCTTTAGCCAGCGGGTGGTTGGTTGGTGGAACAGACTTCCATCCCTTGTCGTGGAGGTTGATAGCCTAAATGAGTTTAAGTCTGAGTTGGACAGGTATTTTGAACGAACAGAGGGGTGAAGTGGAAGTGGGTTTTTTTTTTTTGGCTGATGCTGCATAAGCTTGCTTTCTTGCATCAAATGCCTCTACTAATGCTAATGCTAATGCTAATCAGGGAACAGCTTTCGTCTTCAGCCGAGTGACTGCCATCGTCTTTTCATGTTCTTTCATTTCCCACGCTAATATCAATTTTATATGTAATTATACGTTTTATGTACTTTTTCTTGTATTAGTTATTTCATGTTAAATCCCTAGCACTGTCGCTGTTGTGGGCGTTATTGCATCAGGCATCCATCTGACTAGTCACTCACTCACTGCCTGCAACAAAAAATATATTAATTATCCGCGATCGGATTTTTGCGAAAATATTATCCGCAGCAGAGAAAGCACGTTCAGAATGGACAGTTGTTGTCAAAGGAATGGTGAAGAAGTATTGATATGTCAATTCCAAACATGTTCCACTGATTTATTCCTCTTCAGTACTCTTTTCGTCGAAGGTAAAGTCTGGGTTTTGTTTCATCGAAGGCATTTCTGGTTCATCTTCGCCTTCTTTAGTTTGATCACGCACACGTGAAGGTGGAGTTGGTAATTTCAACCTCAATAGTGTCTTCTTGATATTGCACCTTTTTGGACTAGAGTAAAAATTGAAAGAGAAGCTTTATTTTGGCGGTTCTGATTTCCTTTGTCCTGTCGAGGATTGTGGAAGGTACAGAAGAACGCTTTCTAAGCGAGTGCATCTTTGTTCTGCTTAAAATTTTAATGCAGTCGCACGTGCAGTTAGCTTCTTGGCTTCTTTGCAAAATAACGCTTCAAATGCAAGTTTCGCCGGAAAAAGAGCTGAAATTGCCATCGACATAGCGGTGAACTCGTGCTGGGTGAAAATAATTTTAAAATTAAGATTAAGACAAACATTTTGCAGTAAAGGTGTAGAAATTTTTTAACGTGGTAGCGCCTTGTACATGATTCTCGAATATTTTTGAAAGTAGGAATGTTGCTTCAATATTACAGAAGATTGTAGATGATTCTAAAGTGTTTTGCAATGATATAAATTGAGGAGTAGGATCTATAACTTGTAATGTCAAACACCTGCCATACAGAAAGACTGTTTGATGTGAGTTTCGTGTGCTTCGTGATAAACATGGCAAGAAATAAGGAACTGAGTCCTGAAAAAAGAAGCCCTATCATAATTCCAAGCCATTCTAATCTATCACAAGCTATCATAATTCCAACCCATGATAAGTATTGGGGAGGGACAAAACTAGGTGTTTCACTTAATGGTGGTACACACTATACCATTCGACGATTCAAGGAGACTAGCAGTTTAAAGGACAAACCACGACCGCGCGTAACAACGGAAATATAAGAGAAGATGAATGACTTCTAAATACAGTCGGCGATTTCTGCACCTGAAATCCGAGCTGAGTTAAATAGGAACGAAGAAACTCCCATGTCTTCATGCACTGCAAAACTTCGTCTTAAATAAACAGGACTGTATGATCGTGTAGGGATCAGAAAACTTTCACTCTTTAAATGTCCAATTTCTCTCAATTACTCCGTTGAGATAAATCGGACAATTGAAGAATGAAAAGATGTACTGTGGGTGGATGAATGCAAGTTTGAAACGTTTGGTACAAGGGTAATTATGTGAGACGATCAACTGAAGAAAACAAAATGGTGCCACATCGTTTAGTGCTAACAGTCAAGCAGATTGCTGGTTCCATCATGATTTGGGGTTGCTTCTGTTTTCCTGGAGTGGGCGACATCGTAAGAACAGAACAAATTTCAAGAAGGCTATAAACATTATTGAACTTAATGCAATATCCTCTGGAATTCGACTTTGTGGAAAAAAAATTATGTTACAAGAGAATGACCCGAAGCACAGCTCTAAGCTGTTCAGGGACTATCTAGAGAATAAACAGCAGAAGGGAAAGTGGACATTTCAAATTATGGTGTGGTCACCACAATCATCCGACTTTAACTCAACACAGCTTTTATGGGATCATCTTGATCGTCAAGTCTACCCAGCGTCACAAAATTTATGGTGAACATTGCAGATCGCTTGGAATAATGGCAGTCAATATTATTATTAGACTAATATGGACACAATTATAAAATTAACCGCGAGAAGTCCACGACTGTGCAAGGCAGTGATAAAATCTCACGGAGGATATTTTGATGAAAAATCAGTATAGTTGATGACATTAATGATTTCAGTATTTTTGCCGTAAATTTTGCAATGCTCAATAAACAATCTTAAAATATCTTGTAGTGTGTTGCTTTTTTATATAAAAATAAACCTTAAGTTGCTATGGCTAATTTCAAAAGAATTAAAGAAAACTGTTGTCAACGCTGCGATTCCAAACTTTTAGGAATGTGTTATACACTGGCGTCAAAACTTAAGAAGCAACACTATTTCTATAAGGTTACAACCACAAAATCTTTACTTAAGGTCCTCTTTACTGATGAGAGTAGATTCAGTCTCAGCAGCGATTCTGCACGTCAACTGATCTGGCGAGAGGTTGGCACACGGTATCACTCCGCAAACATTCTTGAAAGGGATCGATATGGCGGTTGAGGTGTTCTTGTCTGGAAAAGGCGTTATCTTGGATGGACGTACACAACTCCAGATACTGTAAGGCGGTACTATGGGAGTGCACACTAGTGCACACTACTGTACTGAGCCAACCCTTCCCCATGAGCGTCTGTTCCGAGGTGCCATTGCTCACGAGTTGGTGTTTATGGATGATAACGCCACACCCCATCGCATTGCAGCTGTTGATATGCTTTTGGAAAGTGAGGACATTGTTCGTATGGATTGGCTTGCCCGTTCGACCGATCTAAATGCCATGGAACACATATGGCAGGCTCTGGGGAGACGTTTAGCGGCACGTCCACACCCACCAGAAAATGTTCACCAGCTGAAGATGGCGCTGACAGAGGAATGGACGATGTTGCCGTAAGAACTTATCAATAATATTGTTCTAAGTATCGACATTAGAGGTGGCCATATCTGCTACTGAGGACCACCTCTTCCCTTTGTTTCATCTTTGGAAATATGGCATCTGTATCATGACAGCCAGTGCTATGTTGCCATTTTTGAATAAAGTCGCTCTGTACCATTTTGTTTCAGTTGTTGTGTCGATGTTGTTTCCGTCATCATTTCTGTACCTCACGAGGTTCCTTTGGTATGCTTTTCCCATATCCAGGACACACCTATATGAGAAACTAGGATGTAGTTTCTCATAGGAGTGGCCCTGAAAACCTGACTGCTCCTTAAATTTTGCACATCAGTGTATATGTATTATATATAATATATCCCCTTCTTACCGTGGTCATTGGCTGGTAGTAGCCATGCGATATCATAAGTGTCCTTTCTTTAAGGAGGTCTCGATGGAGCAAAGTCAGTTTCAAACACCATGTTGCAGACATTCACAACAAGGTGTGCAGAGCAAGATGGCTTGCCAAACAACACCTCCTTCATGTCACAGAGCCTGAGTACATGCTCCAATACATATACCGGTTTCTGCAGCCAGCCATCACCTACGGGTCAGAAATCTGGGCATCGTCGGCAACGAAAACCAAGCTAAAAACCATTGCATCTGATGAGTACTGGCTTCTTCGGTGGTTCCTCTTCAAGCATAATCTACCACCACTCATACATACTTCAGCTATCACCCAACTTCTAAATTTCAGAAAAGTCTCCAAACGGATATTTGCCCTCCGCTTGCTCGTGTCAATTAAAATGATAGCGGGTGAAGTCAATACGCCAAATTTGTGGCAGATGTGGAATTGGAGGATCCCCTCCCAGAAAACCCTTAAGAGCCCTCTGCTCTCTGCAGTCTATGGCATGGAGGGTGAGGATAGGGGATAGATTCCTGCCCATGGAGATGCTCCACAATGTCCAAGAGATGGATGTGGACTATAAAAAGTTCATAGAGGACAAATCGTACAGAAGACGCATCATCAGGGACCAGCTTTTGTCTTCAACCGAGTGACTGCCATCGTCCTTTCATGTGTCTTCATTTCACATGTTAATATTAATTTTAAATGTAAAATATGTAATTATACGTTTTATGTCCTAATGTATGTTTTAAGTAATTCTTTTTGTATAAGTTATTTAATATTGAACCCCTAGCTTTATCGCTGTTGTGGGTATTATTGCATCAGGCAATCATGTATCCAATCACTGCCTGCAATAAAGATATTTACCACTTTCATCAAGTCTTAGATCGTCAATTTTATTGAGCCAAATGCGACAAAGAATTTTTGATGATTCAAATGTTTCCCGCTACCCTCCGCGCGATCTCGTGAACGTGAAGACTCCGATTAAGATCGCTTCGAAAAATATTATTTTATTTTAACGTCTGGCTCTCTTTGTGAAATCCCACGAGTCATTGTACTTACCCGTCTGTTCGAAAAACGAATCTACGAATCGACCCCATGTCATCGCTGTTCTGACAGAGGACAGACGACATCTTCGTGCTTCCGATGATGGACTTCACTTGAGCTGCAAAAGATACGAACGAAGTGTCAGTACTGATTTCTGTTCAACGCAAGGATGAAAGAAAGCAGCGCTGGAAAAGGGTCGAATAACCCTCTGACTTCTTCTAAAGAGCCAGGTGGTGTGAGAGAAAGAAGAGGGCGAAGAAGAATACCGAAAGAAACTCGGTCTAAGATACTCAGCGCGAGGTGCACTCACCGTCAGATAAAGCGTCCTGTCCCGGGTGTGTAAAGAAACGGCGATCGCAGGATTTCAGTCTGTGGAACTGCCTCGCGATGATGTAGGCGAAGGTAGGTCCGACCATGCCACCTGACACGTGGTTCTCGCACAGTCCTCCGGTGAACAGGTCGATGTCTTCGGGACATTTGCTGTAAATTGGGTGACGATAACGTTAAATCGGGAAAAAAGTGCATTTCCAGAAAATTAATAAAAATATGAATAAAATCAAAGGAAGCACCGCAAGTATCAGCAGCTTTCTGCTTCACTGCAGGAATTTTGAATGAAGAATTCCTTGTAGCATTCGATCTCTCCACTAATGGCTGAACCAGTTGGGTAAACTTTGGTTCACTGGACAGTTTAATCTAAACGCAACCAATCTGAAGAATTCATCAACGCACTATTCGTTATAAAAGAGAAGTGAATATTGTCTATGAACCCCCCCCCCCCATTAACTTTATTGGCATCAGTATACAAGTTTTCGGTATGTATAGACTGGACTCTGGCTCCTTCCACCTGTGCCTAATTGCTAATTGTCCGATTGAGTTTCAGCTCAACCCAAACGTACTCTTTTGCATTCTCATCTGGGCTGGGTTGGGCTGCAAATGGCAGGTTCACACATCGAGGCGGCTTTAGCCCAGTGATCGGAGTGCGGCCACGAGTGAAGAGGTTCTGCCACGAAAAATACATTGCTCATTATTGGCTGTGGCAACAGAAGAAGAATTTCGCTGCCTTAATTCAATATATTTACAGTTACAAAGGATATGCGACCCGATGCGCATTAAATCTGAAATTTCTGTGAACAGAAATCTTGTTAGTACGTGCTTGGGGGTAGAGAACGTTGTCACAATAAAAATAAGACGTCTCCAAAGAACTGCCACTACGCGGGTAGAGCAGAATTATTCAGAATTCTTGAGTTCATGGCCTCGACGATCGCATCAGGCACGGGCAACTGCCAGGCTCGCCCGGGGCACATTTCTGCCGCCCTCGTTGGTAGAATCGTCGTCCCCACACCGGGTGGAAAAGACCCGAGTTCGAGTCCCGTCGATAACGTGAGGAATTTTAATGGGCCTTTTTTACAACGTGGCTGAGTTAGTCGGTCTCAGGCAAGGGTAGCGTGGTTTTTTCCTCCCGTAAACTGAGGTGATTTTTCATCCAGCAAACAGAAAATCGACCACAGTTCAGACGCAGTTTACAGACAATATACGGTGTAAAATGGCCTTTGATGCTCCTAAAACCCCCAATACGATGAAAACCACAGCATTTCTTGAAGCGATGCGAAACGAAACAAATGAAATAGAACTTAAATTGAGACGAAGCAGTATGAAATGTTTAGCTTATTACCTTGGGAGAACCCCCAGGGTAATAAGCTGACCAAAAAAAAAAAACACGAAAAGCCGTCCCGTACCATCGCACTACCACCACCACCGAACTTCATTCCTTGTGCAGTGCAAAATGGATGAAACCGTTTTTCGGGAACACGCCACACCCAAATGTGTCCATATAGCATTGTCGCTGTTATGGATATTATTGCATCAGGCCTCCATCGAACTATTCACTGCCTGCAATAAAGAAACACGCCACACCCAGGTATTTCCTCACCTCGCATCAAGGTCTGCCACTGTATGTCCAGTGCTTCTGCGTTTTGCGGAAGACAACGGAAAGACTGCTGTCGGACAACTCGTAACCCGAAGCAAAGCGCAATTCCTGGAATGGATTATGACATTCGGCAGCAAGAAGTTGCCCGACTGTGGTAACCCATTCTGATGGCTATTTTTGATGTGCACTTATTGCAGGTGTGTATCAACACTCAACTCGTTCAGGGTGCCATGACAATTCCGCTATCAATCCGTTTCAACTACCATCATATTCTGGGATAATTCAATGAGATCTTCCTGGCTTGCGTTGAATGTTGGCGTTGCTTTGTTTTACGCTGGCACTGCCTCAAACAGTTGATTTTTAGTGTTCCTCTCCTTCTGCTCTTTGGCCAATGGACACGCTCCCTTTATGACAACCTACTATTACTACCTGCGAAACGCTAATAGACCACTCTTGGACCTTTCCCTGTCCCATTCGGTCCACTTTGTGTTCGTGAATTTTTATATACAACGCTTCACCGGTATGCTCTTACCTGTCATGTGACGTATGGAATTATATTCGTGTAGGAGGACAGTGTACGTTCAATAGGAGTACTCTGTTCTTCCATTTGAAAATTTCGCACACCATAGCACGTGCTAACCTCATGGTACAGGCTTCTCACTTTAAAACTCTAGATGGCAAGCGTCATTACCTCCAATATTGACAGCGCACAATTGTAGTAGCATCCAACACAATTCCATCTTAAAATGCTGGCAGGTCCACTGTAAAAACCCAAAACAGCAATTTTAGAGGGATTGAAAAAAAAAAAAAAAAAAAAACTAAATGCGGTATAATTTAAGGGAACACAGGAATCCCTGCTAAACCTATTGGGAGAACACAAAGCGGAATTTCCTCATCTTTTTCTCGGTACTTGTAATAAATTTTATTTTTTATTTTTTATTTTATTAATAACAAGATACACAACAGGTAACCATTAACAGTGTATCTGAGATCAGATCAATAAACATAATAACAATAATATGAAATCCAAGAGGACGATAAACATTGATATAGATTCAAACATTAAAAGCATATGTACAAAAGAGGATTGTATTAAGTTAAGTTACCGGTAAAACAAGTAATAATTAATCCGTTAGAGAATAGAAAAATAATATAACAAATAATAAGCTACAATAATTAGATGTGAGCTAGTCACTTTGCAGTTTAAGTGAAGAGGCAAACTTGTGGATGGAGTTCATCAGTGATTGGGAGTTGTCAAAGAAGTCAATGCGAGAGTCATTTGCTGATTTGCTGATTCTGTTCAGTGGACTGAACTTCATTAAGTCCGTGTTGGCAGAGTCAAGGCGAAACGGTGCAAGGTTCCTGACTTGTCTACAAAGAGCATTGAAGTTTATTTTACTCAGGATATCAGATGCTTCATAAATTCCAGTGATTACTTTGGCTAGGAGGGCGATGTCAGCAGTAACTCTTCTGGTGCACAGAGGCCTCAGATGAAAGTAATCACACAGCGATTCATAATACACTGAGTGATAGAATAGAGGATTGCGGTACGTAAGGTAACGGACAAAGTTTTTTTGGACTGCTTCAATTTTGTTAGTTAAAGTCTTTGTGTGAGGATTCCAGATGGGTGAACTGAATTCAAGGATTGGCAGAACAATAGTTTTATAGAGGATAACCGCATATCTGTAGCTTTTGAACTTGTATGTGTTCCGTTTGATGAATCCCAGTGTTTTGAATGCTCTGCTGGTGATTTTAAGGACATGGGCATCGAATTTAGCACTGCTGGAAAAGAGAATCCCTAAGTCGTTAACTTGATCACACCTTTCGATGATCACAGAGTTAACAGTGTACTCCGTATTCATTAGTTGTGGAGATCTGCAAGATGAGAAAGAGATTACTTTGCACTTCGAGGGGTTAGCAGACAAGCCATTCAGAGATAGCCACAGAGAGAATTTATTGAGAGCACATTGAAGTTGTTGAGAATCGGTAGTCTCCTTCACTGCTGAGTAGATCTTAAGATCATCTGCATAGAGAGCAACTTGAACATTGGAGGTGTACATGAAAGAAGGAAGATCATTTACGAAAACAATGAAGAGAAGAGGACCTAAGGGAGAGCCTTGTGGTACTCCGCTTAGTGGTATAAAACAGACTGAGTTCACTTGATCTATGATAACGCTCAAGGAACGATGCGTAATATAGCTGCGTAGCCATGAGAGCAAAGGGTCACGGATGCCATATAGCTTAAGTTTTTCCAGAAGTTGTTCGTGCGGGACTTTATCAAATGCCTTGGATATGTCTGTGTAGACTGCATCAACTTGTAGGTGGTTATCAAGAGCTTCAGAGGTGTATTGCCAGAAAGGAAGTAAATTTGTGACTACTGACTTGCCACTGCAGAAACCATGTTGATTCTGATCGATAAAAGGCTTGAAGAATTCGAAGAGATGTTTGTGCACTGCTGTGTCGAAGAGTTTAGCCAGGCTGTTTTGCAAGGTTATGGGTCTGTAATCGCATACGTCATTTTTATCACCTTTTTTGAAAATAGGAACTATATTGACCTGCTTAAAGTGCTTAGGATACTTCCCCAGCCTGAGAGACAGGTTGAAGATCCGCAGTATGAGGGGTGATCACCGAATGCTTATCAGGCACTCCAAAGGGCGTACGGTTTAAGGTTTGCACTGCTGTATACAGTGATCCTCATTATTATCCCCGGAAATAATTACTCTATACAGCAGTTCCTTTTCTGTACTCGTTCTAGCAACTCGACATGCTTTCAGGTGCTTCGAGACCCCCAACTAGGGTAGCGCAGTAGCAATTAAGGAATTCCTCATCAGACTCGAAAGAAAATATGCGAGTCTCTCTTTACCTTCCAAATGTGCGCAGCATAGCCAATAAACTTCACACTTTGCAGAACCTTCTATTAAGCTCCGAATATGAATTCATCAGCCTGCACTTTCGGATACCCTTCACTTTATTGCCCTTGAGGGGGCTTCAAAATAATAGACAGCTATAGATGCTCTGGCTGACAATTTTGGTTTTAAATGCGTTACAAGAGGAAGAGACAACAAAAGAAGAGGAGGAGGAATAATGATACTCTATAAGAATACTTTCTCTGTAATTAAAAACCAAGAGTCACACTCGGAAAATTTTGAAGCCGTCTCAGCAACCTTCAGAGAAGGTACAAAGAATGTACAAATTTGTATTCTATACCTTCCACCCAACCATGACAGCGAAGCGAGAAATGAACTCCTTACTTGGCTCGTCGCAAACTTGAACCCAAATGTAGAATCTATCGTTATGGGAGATTTGAACATGCCTCTTCCTAAGTACAAATATGCAAAGAGCGAATTGGACGGTACTATGGAAACCCTCTCGATGAAACAACTTGAAACGCCCCTCACAAGAGGCACACACACACGCCTTGACCTGTGTACTACAATACTGTAGACATCACATTAACTGATAGTACGACTCGCTTCGCTTCTGATCACATCCCTCTCTCAATCCAAGCCAACCTGAGAAGTCAAGCTTGCAGTCTAAAAGAGAACTGGAGGTGGAAAAACAACGCTGATGTTATCTTTTCAACCTAGTGTATAAAACCAGACATAATTTTGAAACGGCTCGTGAATTTCAACTGGCAAAATCTCTTCCAACTCCCCGTAGACGATGCCTTACAAGCACTTTCGGATACCCTTCACTTTATTGCCCTTGAGAGGGCATCAAAACGCATTAAAATTTCCGATCGAGCAAATTCGTGGTTTAGTCCACAAGAAAAATATGCTTTCAAGAAGAAGCTAAAACTCTTCAGAAAATGATAAAAAACTGAACACACCTGATTATATTCAATATAAAAAGCTACAGAACGGTTCATTCGATTGAAGAGGTCAAGCTCACTATAGCATGGTTCGATCACATTTAAAGAAAGGAAGCAGAATATATAATAAGAAATGGGACATAATGTCCGAGCACATCTTCTCAGAATGGACCCAAGCCACCTTTGGAACTCCTCTGGCGGAAAATGAAGTTAACAGTAAAGTCAACACAGAGAAAATCCGTGAAGCTGTTGTTGTTGTTGTTATTTTGGTTTTTAGGACCATTAGCAACTAAGGCCATATTGCTCCGGGATATGCGGTGGTCATTCCCTGAATGACCTTTCCGCATCCTCCGTATTTGGTGGTGACGGGCTCGAACCCCGGTCTAATCAAGAAGCGTGTGCTACGCACTGCTACTCCTTCCCACCTGGCTACGGAGGCGCCCGGTGAAGCAATTAGCAAACTGAAGACAGAGATCTATCCTGAACTGTCTCAAATCAATATCGCTCGAGATGACATTAAGGCCGCTGTGAATAGCCTCAGGAATAAAGCCACAATTGGGCCTGATAAATTCCCCCTCTTCATGTTCTTTATGATTAAGAGCAGCAGTGTATACATCATAAATCTCCTCCTCCACATTTTCCACAAAATTTTAAGTGAAAACCACTTTCCGAGGATATGGAATACGTACATCGTTAAACCTGTTCCCAAAAATAACAACCCTAAATCCGCCAAAGACTACAGGCCTATTGCAATTGGATGTTCGCTTCAAAAAATAATTGAGAAATCCATTTTAAATACCATCAACCATCACTGCTTCGGGCATAGACCGGAGTACCTTCATTCAGTGATCCCACAAAGATCTGCTACCACCAATCTCATGGAGACTCTATTTCGAATCCAACACGCCCTTAACTTCAGACAGCAATTAGACATTGTCTTCTTAGACGTTGCATCCGCTTTCGATAGTATTTCCATCTCGGCTATTACTATCATCTTGGAGGAATATTTCCATATAACTGGGCACGTGTTAGCAATAATAACGTGTTCTTTGAGGGAGAGACACATCACTGCCATAAATGGAACTTCCAAAGAGACCTTCCAAGTCAACAGGGGAGTCCCACAAGGTGGTGTCCTCTCTGCTACTCTCTTCGCAACAGCACTGCATCCCTTCCTGACCCAAAATCAAAAGCAATTTGTCGTATATGCAGACGACTTGAAATATTTCGTCACCTCGAATGACCAAAACACATCTTTACAACGCAACAAAGAAGCAAACTCCAAAATCGCCGAGTTGCAAGAATACCTTAATTGCATGGCGCTCTGACTAAATGAACACAAGACAGCACAAATGGTTTTCACCAACAAGGTATTAAAAAACCACATATCAATAAGCGTGAACGGCAGATGGTCAAAAAAGTCAGGACACATATTGATCTTGGTCTGAAATGGGACGAAAACCTAAACTTCACACCCCATTTCGGACATGTAAAGAAGAAAACTTACGCAGCGCTATGGCCCTTCAGACAAGAACTAGTAGGTATCAGGAACCCTGACCTTGTTAAACAATATATTTTAAGATGCATCATCCCCATCCCTCTCTACGCATCTCAGATTTGGTCTTCTGCTCCAGATGCTACCATCAAGGCTTTCCTGGGTTTAGAGTACTGGATGCTGAGATGGTTAAACAGGATCACTACGCAGCCATTTACGATCTCAAGGGCTGTTTTATATGCAAACTTGGATGTCACATAACTGTCACCAAGAACATTCTCACGCTTGCAAAATTGCTGACCGGGAGACTCTACGGCATAAAACTGACTCGGTCCCACATGACGATAAGGTGGGCGAAGAGGACACCATCCCCCCCCCCACTCAGTAGCGCGCTCACACAGCTGGAAAGCCTTCGGCGATTTTGTCCTTTGAACACCATTAAGATGTACAACGACCTTCAAGCAGACCCAGAAAAGCTTTGCACAGAGAAGAGGTCCAGGACTGAAAAGTTTCGACGAAATGAATTACTCTACCTATAAATGTTGAGTGAAGCCCACAAATGAGAACAAAAGAGAATGATGGAAATGAGGAATGAACTGGTCGGGACTGTTTATGCTCCTGTTATGTTCACATTATACGTCTTATCTTTCTCTGATCTCGCTGTAAATAGTGGTGTACACGTGAACATTCTCTAATTCCTTGCAAAAGTACAAATTATGCTCTCTTTTATCTGCCCGTCATTTAAAATAAGGCAATGATTAGAAATTAATTAGAAAACGTATATTTTGTATAATTACGATATGTATAAATTATAAATGGATAATTATGTACATAACTTATATTTGTATAACTGAATGTGGATCCCCTGGTTAATAGCCGTAAGCGGGTGTCTCTTAGGAGAAAATAAAGATAATAATAATAATACGTCCTTTCTAAAATGAGGCCCTCAGATTCCATTGCATTATTTTCCCTTGAATGGAATCTGAGGGCCTCATTTTAGGAAGGATGTAGAGTTGCTAGAACGAGTACAGAAAAGGGCAACAAGATTGGTGTGGAAAACGAAAGGGTCTTCTTATCAAGAAAGGCTTAAGATCTGCAAATTGCGTCTGGAGACTAGAGACCTGCAAGATAATCTGAGTGAGGTGTATAAGGTCTTGAATGGGTTGAGCACGGTGAATTCTGATGGGAGTCTTCCTCGTGCCCAGATTAATCGCTTCAGGGGACATAAATTCAAATTGAGGAAACACGCTTGTAGAACAGATGTTTGGAAATTTGTCTTTAGCCAGCGGGTAGTTGATTGCTGGAACAAACTTCCATCTGTTGTTGTGGAAGTTGACAGCTTAAATAAATTCGAGGAAGAAGTGGACAAACGTTTAGAGCGAATGGATTGGTGAAATGGGAATATTATTTTTCCTGCTGATGCTGTATAAACTTTTGCTTTCTTGCATCATATGCCTCTACTAATGATAATGCCAATAAACCCATCTCTTTGTAGCTTTCCAATACTGCCAATAACTTCCCATAAAGACCTTCGGCTACATTTAACTTTTGCGGTACCTGTCGCTGCCACGACTCTCGGTCAATCTAAAAGATACAGAATACCATCCATCTTCCTGCACTACAAAGCTGTCTTTGTCCCTATGGCAACCTGTCCTTGAGGTGCATGGTTCCATAAGACAACCGATTCAAAGTTCTGATCAAAACTACTTTCGTTCCAAAGGACTATACTTGTTGCCTCACATCGGGCCGGCAGGACCATGTCTTCTGCTGTTTTGAAGTTCTTAGCGTAAGTTTTTCCGTTAAATCTGCACCTACTGAAATTCTTGAAATTAGTTGCGATTTAGAATCACAAACAAGAAAAACCTCGAATATGGAACAGGCTTTTTAACATCTTGGAATGCCAAATAGGATGCCAAGTTTGTTTTCTGGATAACTGGACCTCACAGAGGTCGTGGACCTTCATTTCTTTGGTGTCGGCGCGCATATTTGGCAGCCGTTTCGGGCAGAATTATTGCTGGCTCTGAGCCTGTCTGATAGATGGATTTTATTCGTTAATTTTTTTTTCCTGGTGTCGGTAGATTGGGCCACTACTGATATATACTCTATGTCTGCCAATATGGCTCCCTCTGGTGGAGCAACTATGGTTGCCGTATTTCTTGATGGCAGTACGTGTACAGTTGTGGCCTGCCTCTTCGTAGCGTGGACGGGTCGTGGGAAGTATCCTTCCTGGTGATTGTTGCTTTCAGGTAGCAAAGCGGCCAGAAACAACTAAACAACGCGCGCGCACACACACACACACACACACACACACACACACACACACACACACACACACACACACACACACACACACACACACACGGCACAAACCTAGCTCTATACACGTTTCTAACTATTTTTCAGAGTGTACATTGTCGCAGTGTGTCAGAGTGGAGTTGACCTAACGATCAGGGGCCGTCCTACGTAAGATACAGCACATGTCCACATATCCGCACTCCAAATCTGCAACTACATTTCGTGAAAAATAATGAAATTCATTAACGCAGAAATTAACTTATTAATTAGGTAAATTATGGGCTGGCTGTTCTTAATCACTAACAAACGATTTAATTATTTATAACTGACCACGCTTAATGAGCGACTGCTCACCCTACATTGCAAAGCACTTCAGCGCAGAGATGCATACTTACTACACTGCCGCCATTTTTTCCACGCAGCGCTGATCCATCACGGGGTCGTTTCTCATGTCACGGAAGCTTCTGATGACGTTCCCGAAAAAGTTTCGTCGATAATATATGTAGGGGGCCAACCCATGGTCCCTCCCTCTCTGAATGTTCACCGCCGCCAAGTCCAGCCCGCAGTTTTCTTCGTCTGTCTGGAAGAGACGACCCCTGACTTCCACGGACAGCGACTCGTCGACGTCGTGAGAACGGAACCCCTGCAACCCCCGGATGATTTTGTCCAACTGGCAGCGGTTTAGCGGCGAGGATTCGAAGAACATCTTGTGGAACGGAACTCTGGAGGTCTTCCTGTTGGCATCCACCATGGTCAGATGGCTCGGGATCAGAGAATGTCCGAATCGGTAGGCCGCCGTGGAGAACTCGGTGAGAATGGCGGGATTGCACGAACCATTGTAGGTGGACCTGCCATCCGAAATCAGCGTCAGGCGATGGTTCCTCATGACCTTGCCAAGCACCAGCCCCAAGAATTCGGTGTAGGTGATCATCTGCAGTTGCGCGATGACAATCCTCCTACGAAGAAAAAAAATTAAGAATATTGCTCCCGTGAAAGATAAGAATTTACCCTTTTAGACGAGAAATTTGGTAAACTCGAGAAGAACATTGTGGAGTAATGGCTGCGTTTGTGATTTCGATTTCGAAATCTATTTTCGGGCTTGGAATTTTTGGTTTCTGAGCAGTTTTTTAACTAGACCATGGGTTGACCAAACTGAGAGGGTTCCTCAGAGTGTTCATTTAATTGACTGCCAGGACAGTCAATTTTTAGAACTCTGAAATCCAAAAATGCAGGCCCGAAGATCGATTTCGAAATTGAAGTCCCAAACGTGGCCAATTTTAATAATTATTACAGTTGTTTGGGATATAATTTTGCTAATTGTGTTTAACAACTTTCCTCCCCCCCAACAGCTTTTTGGACCGATGATGGGTATCGATAAGATGCCCGAAACGTCACCCTAAAGTAGGCGAACAGCCTAATAAACTGTATCGTTAATTTTCACGTGGTGTAAAAGAGTGGTTTCGTGTAATAATAACCTTAATGGAAAACAGCCACGTGGCGTCCTTCCCTAACTGTGCGGTGAATGGCTTTTCCGTTAAGTAATTTTATTGGCAATTATTTTACTTCCCACACGCGCTTTTAGGTTCTTAGCAGCAGCAGCGCCATCTGGAGTAAAGTAGCCGCAAAAACTTCCGCTTTACCTGCTCTCCTGGAATATCCTTTCGTCAGTCCACTGCGGGTTCAGCCTCCCCAGTTTGGCTGCGATGCGGTTGTGTTGTCTGAGCCACACCGTGTGCATGCACATCAATCCAAGGTGCACGTTCACCCTGGGATCCCCTGAAATGAAAAAAAAAAAAAAAACATTTATTTGAAGAGAAAATCTTTGACTGCTTTCTGAGAACCACCTTCCGAAGAATCACAGCAGAGAGAGAGAGAGAGAGAGAGAGAGCCGAAGAGCGATTTTCATTGTTTTTTGACAAATAATTTTTCATACAACATAAATATTTGAAAAAAACATAGAAAAAGCCGAGATCAATCTTATAATAATCAGCAATCTGTTGTGGAAAAGGCAATTAAAAAAACTGCACGCAAAGTACACAATTTACACAGTTTTCTTTGTAAAATTTCCTTTCACCCCCCCCCTCCCCCCAAAAAAGAGGAATTGTAACCCAGAGAACTCGAGTGATGTGTATGGACATGAACGTTGAAGAAGAAAGCAGAAGGCTTTGTTGAATTTGTAATTTTTGGGGAATTCGAGTAGTGAAGGAAGGTTACCCGAGAAAGCTCAGGTAGAAGAATAACTTGAGCATTAAGGCTTTGATTGGATTGAACAAGCTCGTTGGTGATGGAATTCTCTCTCTAGCTGAGACTTCACACGTGAGGGGGCATAAATTCAAATCGAAGAAGGATGGTCGCAGAACAGACGTGTGAAGGTTTGCCTTCAGAGAGCGGGTGGTTGATTGTTGGAATAAACTTCCACGTGGTGTCGTGGACCACGTGGAAGTTTATTCCACTGAACTCCCCTTTCTTGCCTTTAATCGCAAAAGTCTGGTGAGCAACCAGTTTTTGAGTCATGTGAGTAAATTTAAGGAAGATCTAGACAAACTATTGAAGGGAATGGATAGCTGAAATGGGAAGGGGTGGTGTTTTTAATTGGAGAGGATGGATGGATGATGTGGGATGTGTGTGTGTGTGTGTATTTTTTAGCTCATATAAGCTTGTTTATTTGCATCATTTTTTACTTTATACTAATATATTATCCTACCGTTGATCATCGCGGACAATACAGTGGCAAAAATCACGGTCCTTCCGATACACAGGCCCGGGTTCGAATCCCGTTAATGATGCGAGAAACGTTTTCACCAAGTGGCTCAGTTAGTCGGTCTCTGGCGAAGATAGTAAAAGGTGTTCCTCCGCGAAACACAAGTTTTTCGTCCGGTAATACAGGCAAACCGACCACAAACACACGAAAATTACGGCCACAATGCACATAAAAACTGCCACGTTAAGTGGCCCTAATATGACAGTTTTTTTTTCTTTTCTTCGCCATCATTTCTTCAAAGAAGTTCTTCAGCGGTTACAGAAAACTGTCTGACAAGATTAGCGTATCAGAACCACTAAACCAATGTCTGCTCATTAAAGTGTGAATGCACAGCAGTTTCTGTGTGACTTTTTCTCTGCATTCTTCAGAGATCTGAAGAACATGTAGTCTTTAGAGGCCTCTCTCTGAAGAGTATGTATTTCTCAGGAAATTTCACTCATTCGTTTCTTTGTTATTTGGTTTTTAGGGGCATTAGCAACTAAAGTCATATTGCTCGGGGGATATGCGGTGGTCATTCCCTGACCTTACCACATCGTCCGTATTTGGTGGGCACGGGCTCGAACCCCGGTCTAATCAAGAAGCGTGTGCTACGCACTGCTGCTCCTGCCCACCTGACTAAGGAGGCGCCATTTCAGGAGTGTTTTGATAAGATTTCTCTCCGCATTCTTCAGATCCCTGAAGAATACGAAGAGAAATCTTCGAGAACAAGAAACGGCCTCCAGATGTTTTCTTGTTCTCGAAATTGAAATTCTTATTGGAACGGAGTAACTTTAGTTACATTAAGATCTACGAAAAAGCGCACATGTACTGCAGGAGGGTCAAAAAAGGAGACTCCAGAAATGCTTCCAGTGTCAGAATCTTTAACTGTATACCGTCTCAAGGGAAGGTCTTCAGAGGACATGAAATACCCGGGAACTTTTTATCGCATTCTTTCCTAATGTCAATTTTATTTCCTGGCAACGTCACTTTTGCAATGCTGAACTCTGACACCTCTTGAAAGACTACTTGGGCGCTTCCAGATCCACATCTCGTCACGTTCATGGTGCTGCTGAAACGTGAAATGATCGCTAACAGATTCTGGACAATTCATAAATTTCCATTTTAATTTTCCTCTTGAAATGAGAACAGCAATCGACTTACCTGCTCGGAAGCAGCGATTCTCTTCGGTGCTGCACTGGTCACTTTCGGGATCCTCAGAAGGAGGAGGGAGGGACTTCCCATTGCACGTCACAGTGTTCACCAGAAGCTTTCCTGCAAAAAAAAAAATACAAATACCTTTGAGAGAGAGAGATGGGACTCAATGGGACTTAAAAGAGCAAAAGGAACTTATAAATATTCTCTTCTTAAGAAAAGTGCAGTGATACAAAGAGAAACACGAAGTGAATTCACTCACCTCCTCTGAACGAACGCAAGGAGTTGCTTTGCACCAAAGAAGTTCCGTATATTTGGGATCCGTCAATGAACGACGTTTGAGAATTGGACTGTTCACGTGGTCCTGAAACAAAAGAATACAGGGGTTACGAGATGCGGCGAAGTTTCCGAGATGTATAAATCAGTAATGAAGGGGAGAAGACCCCTGCCAAATAAACTGCACGAGTCTGATAGTGTCCCGAGGCAAAGCACCGCTTACGATTATCACATGACCATTTTGGTACATCCTCTTCCACCAACACCAGTTCCTGGCGCTCACGTTGTCGTTACTGCACGTGAGAATGAAGGTTGGCTCCAACTGCTGACTGAAATAACGCCACTGAAGTTTAATTATATTACGAATCAATTATACGAGTTTCATTATCCGTCACATTGTACATGAATAGGACACCATTGTCCGAGAAGACCCAAAGGCATTCCTTAGAATGTCCTCTTCGCGTAGAATAACTCTGTGGCTTCCTTGGATGCCCAGCCAGCTACAGCTGTCAGATAATGAGTGCAGTTATCTCGAGTAGGGTTCCGCGTGAGAGTACAGTGGTTTATTCAATTTCACTCGTTGGGGAGACCTGGTTTCGAGTCCCATCGACAATTGGAGGAACTTCTGCAGTCCTTTTCAACAAATTGGTTGTTTTGTTGAAAAACAAAACTTTATTCAACAAATGTGGTCTGTTACTTACACGCTATCGGTTTCTTTCATGGATAGCCAACTTGGTGTGCTTTATGCATAGTCACACCAACTTGGTGTGCTATGCAAGTTCATTTGGGCCTCATATCTAATTTAGATCCTTTAATACCTGTTGGTGCTTTGTGCATGTTCTAGAGATTAGGAAAGTTGAAGTTATGTACAAATTTTTACCACTAGTTGTTTTTTTTTCTCATATTGGGAGGCCTGGGGAGACTCTTTCCGTCCGTCCATGGTATTGCACTCTCTCTCTCTCTCTCTCTCTCTCTCTCTCTCTCTCTCTCTCTCTCTCTCTCTCTCTCTCTCTCTCTCCGATGGATTGGTCGCCCAGTGTGTGAATACACCAGCAGACAGTAGAAACAGGCCCGGCTCCTCGTGCCTAGGGACTGGCGCCAGGAATCGACCGAACACAACCATACCCTTACACTGACACAAAAAAAAATAAATAAATAAAAAGAAAATAACGCATTCAGACAGTTGTACTGGTTCTAATCTAAAAATACCTCAAGGTGGAGTTGGACTTCAGTCTAGGAGCCACCCAGAATAAGAAACATTTATGCGTACATGTCGCGAATGGATTTAAATGGAACCTACATAAAATTGTATATAAGTATTAATTCGTATAAATGGATGTACATGAACCTTCAGAATGTTTATCAAACTGTGTGCATAAATGAATGAATGAATCGAGTCCTTTTCAGTGGAGACTGTAGTTAGTCGAGCTGAAGCTGAGGGAGTAGGGTGTTTTCCGAAACATGAAAACCTCAGTTATTCTGGGGTTTTCAGGCATAACAAATTATTATTATATCTGTCAAAATAAAATTTATTATCGTTATCTTCGATCAGTAATCAAAGTCAAAAACGAGTGGCAGTTCTTTTCCGGTTCAGAAAGTTCTGAAAGTGAACGAACGCTGATTCTTGTGGTTCTACAGCGTAAAAAGCTGCTTTTGCTTTACGCTGTTCAAATGAAATCTTAAATAACTCTTAATACTGCGCACGGACGTCTTTCGCCTGGCGAATATATCAGTAACTCGGCCGAATAATTCTTTTTATTTTATTTATTTGTAAACAGGAAGCAATGTCAGATGTCTGTGGGATCTACAATTTATGAGATTTTTTCCAAAGAGGTCGACAAGTTAATCGATTCCGCGAACGGAAAACGTGGGTTTTTCATCTCGCACCTCCCTCGCAACACCAACACACTCGATATTGACGAGTCATCTCCAAACATTTTGTTGCTTTATTAGTTGAGGTTTATTTTGTAAGGTTTTATTTTCTGTATGTTGTAAGGATCACGAAGCAAAGATTATCCAAAGGGTGCATTAGGCGCAGGAGCTCAGTTTTCGTTAAGAACCGCGCTGTACTTCCTCAACTCCTGTGTGGATAATTAACTTCTATAAGAAAGAAAAGAAAAAAAAACAAACAGGTGCATAACCGAGCTGTCCTAGCCACGTTTTAAGAGGTCTGGAAGGGATTTTTGTCTCTAAGCGCATCACAGTGACATAGACCAAAAGCTAATCTAGGGATGGGAACAAACTGACTTTCAGCAGCGCAAACTCACAAAGTGTACTGAGACCGTGCCATAACAATAGACAAGACGATCCTGTTCAACAGTCCACACATAATCCTTCTTCATGGACACAGCGGTGCCCAACACCAGCAACCTTCAGAAAACATACGAGGAAAAACTGAGGACGTACTCAAACCTAAGACAGGAAGTCAAAGAAATATGGGATATCGAACGAGCAATGATCATCCCGATCGTCGTGTAAACCTGCCAAAGAGCCTCCCATAAGACAAGAGGCTTCGCAGAGATCGCTTAAATGGAACTCCAGAAAGCCGCAATACTGAATGCCTGTAGGAGAGGCAGAGAATTTCTTGACCAACAGAAATAATGACAATACTAATAGTAACCGTACACAAACAATCGCCCCATGCATTTGGTACCCATCACAGGGCGGAAAAAATCCCATTAAGGAGAGGAGAAAACGTAAAATAATACAGTGTTATAATGGCTCCTCTGACGGATTACTCGTGGCATAAATGGAGTTGGGATAAATCAATTAATGCGACAGATTAGAAATGTTAATTAATTCAGCCTTAACTCAGTTGGGGAAGTTTTTAGGAGTTTCCTTCTCTATTTTAATCTGAGTTCCAATCCCTAGAGGGCACCACTCACCTTCTTAAACGGTGTTGGGGATGTCAGCGTTCAAAGGGACAGCTCATCATCTCGTGCGAATATCTAAAGGAAAATCGGATGTGTTCGACTTGGTGAGAACTGAGGATGGAAATGTTTTGTATCTCGGGTTGATATTTTGGCGATCAAAGAAAATCGTGGGCTGAAAAAAGCTGAAAGCGAAGGAATTACAGGGCGAATCTTGTTAATCTCGAAATAGAAGTTTTTTTTTTATTTTTTTATTGCGACGAGGAAATTTCCTGTCTGAAGAAGGATGGAAAAATGTCTCCTTGACTGAATTACATTGCATAACGGGTTTCAGAAGAAATTTCTGTGCCTCATTAAAGCATCTGATCTCGGTTCCAGTCTTCAAAAAAGTTATCAAGCCACTATACGATTACACACCCATTTCCAGGGATGGATTTATCGCTAAGCTCTTTTACTCAGTAGTCAGTCCATCAACGACTCTTCGAATTCTTCGAGCCATTCAATGATCAGAATCAACGTGGATTCTGCCGTGAAGTCTGTGGTCACCATTTTGCTTTCTCTGTTGCAGTGTACCTCTGAAGCTCTTGGTCATCTCCAAGCAGACCTTCTTTATAGAGACATCTCTGAGGCGTCAGACGAAGTATCTCATGAACAAAGAATCGAAAATCTAAAAATATATGGCATCTGTGACCCTATGGCTACGGACCCAAAGACACTTTTTTCCAATTAATGGGAGTACCTCAAGGTTTGCCCTTTGTCCTCTGCTTTTTTATTAATGATCAATCGATGAAAGAGGAAGATTGTCACTCCTTCAATTGCCTATTCAGCTGTCACGGATTTAACCGATTCTCAGCTGCTTCAATACATTCTCAGTAATTCTTTCACGCTTATCACTGAATCGCCTTCTAATGGCCCCTCGAAGTGTCAAGTGGTTTCTGTCTTGTCGTCGCAACTAACAAATTTGGAATACGTAGTTAATGTAATGGTTACAAAAGAGGTCAACGACCTTGGAGTGCTCTTCTGTAACGGAGCGAAATTTGGCGCTCTCCTCCCTTGCACTACGAAGCGAAAAGATCTCACAAAACCTATTCCTTTTATGGTTAAATTTTTATCAGTTTTTGTGTCTTCCTCCACCGCAAGTAAATCTAACGGATACTTCTTTTTGTAATGTTATTGGGAACCACCCTAATGTTCCGCTCTTGGGTGCGCTGCTATTGGCTACCTGTAGCGCATCTATCGATGGAATAAAATAAAAGAAGAAGTAGTTTTCCTCGCGACCAGCAGATTTCGTAAATGAAAGATGCCCTGCCTGGAAAAAGACGGAGAAAGGGGGGCGGATGGACTGAACTCGATTACAGCCGGAATAATGAGTTTTAGAGGGAATTTCGATGGCTCATTAAGGGACCCGTTTCCGAATTAAATGAAAGGACGGCACTCTCGGTGCCACTTCTTCAGCTCAGCGTGATGGGGGTCGAAAGTAGTTGGGGAAGCGATCTGTGAAAGGGGGAGAAGCAGTTCTTCGTGTTTTTTTTCTTTTCGACGAGTTGCTTTAATCGAGTTTTCGGGAATTTAATTTGCTCTTTGGAATACGAAATCGTTATTTAAATTCTGAATACGAGTTGAATTCGTAGAAGTGTTCCTGGGTTCGGCGGATGGTTCTTTTTGAGGGTGTTTCTCCCACTACAGCTGAGTAGTCAGTAAGTGTGGGGTTGGCGTGTCGGGTGTTCGGATCCAAGTGATACCGCGAAATACTGTATTATTCTTGTAATTGTAAGTTTTTCCTCTGATTTCTCCTGGATGAGGAAGATAATATTCTTGTAATTCTGACTGGATATGTCTGGAAATTGAAAAACGTTGCATATCTCCCTCCTCTAGTTAACATCAGTTTCTTGAAGGAGCTAGATCAACTTTCTTCGTTATTTAAGTGTGTGGACACGTCGTAGTGTTGGAAGTCTTCGCTTTCTCAAAAATGGATCAACTCATTCGAAGCCAAGACGCGAAATAATTGCTAGAATTAGGAATAATCACGCCCTCACTCGACAGGTCAACTTCCCTCCTTGATCAGATATTTTCTGGTCTTTATCTATAAACAGAGATAATCATTGGCATCATCACCTTAGATCATAAAGCCTCCACTTTTAATACGAGGGTGAGCAATAATATCGATACACAACAGACTAAAATTATCAAAAGGTGAGTTCATCAAAGTTGAAAATTAAACCATCTTAGAACCAATATAAACAATGTAAAAATAGCATTTCAATTCGACTGTAATTTCATAAAAATCTAAACTGACAGCAACAATCCAAGATTATTCTGGAATCTTAAACTACTGACTGGAATTGGTTAACAGCAACCCTGCTGACGAGGCCTTTAAGGGAATCGAACACAGATTATGCAAAGACAGACATCCATCACACGACCACGGAGGGCAAAGGATGCATTTTCTTGTAGCCTCTCTTTCTCTCTCTCTCCAAGTACTTGTGCCGATATTCATACTTTTCTTCCGGTTTCTTCCTCTTGAAGGACAAAGCCATGGAGCTGAATTACAGGCGAATGCACTTCTTTACATTGCTGCTTTACTTATATCCGAAAGGAAAACCCTGTCGTATCAGGATTCCTAACATTTTGGAAGGGTGGTATTAACTTAATGTTGCTTTTTTTTTGTCTTTCTTTTTGGGAAATAATTGTTAGTGGGTGGGTAACGAGGTGATCGGAGGGCCAAACCAAAGATAAATATGAAAAAGAAAAAAAGTATCCAGGCCTTCACATAGATTCTGATCTCGCTATGCCATCTCTCTCTCTCTCTCTCTCTCTCTCTCTCTCTCTCTCTCTCCAGGCATGGCATAGCACAGGGATCATTGGCTCCCACTGATTCAAAAGCCTTAACCGTGCTGTTGCTATTGGGTTACGATCTGGTGAAACGGTTTGGTGCCTTACTCTCAAAAGCGGTTGGGGAGTTTATTTTGACAGGGCCTGTACTTAATTTAGGAATCGAGTGGTAAAAGTTCATACCTAGTAAACAGGTGGCGCATTTGGCAGATCGAACGAAATTGAGGCATCGAATGTTACACTTCTTGTAGAACCGATCGTCCTTGGGAACCGGGATCGGGAGACATTCGCTGGACGGGTCTCTGGACAGAGGACAACACTGGACAGGACTGCCATCTGAAATTTTAAAGTGCAGCTACTTATCATTGCGTGCCTTCTTACCTTCTGGTAACCATGGTTATCACTTGCGACATCCATAGCAACCAGAGTACATTTCAGAAGTAATGCCGGAGGCTCCTTTGGAAGTTCCTCCAATCAATTTGGCGAAGTAAAAGCGGCCATTAATATTTTCTTTTTCGCTACTTCGGAGCAGGCATTTCGCTCGCACTGCTTCGTTAATTATGGAAGGGATGCCCATGTGGCGAAACCTTCCGTTCGTGTCATTTACTACGCACACATTCCATTTCGCCTTCCACGCTCCAAATCGTTGAAAAGATGGGTTTTTTCTTTCATAAGAAGTGGGTAAATACGAATTAAGACCACCCCTGTCTGCTGCCCATGCAGAAAGACATGCGAGCATCTGAACGTGCTCGCGCTTTCTCCTAATTCGTGGTTAAGTGTGAAACACGCAGTACTTCCTGGGAATCTGGATTCGAAGAAACATCCAATTGAAATAGCCAAGTTGAAAAACCAAGATGCAATTTTCTGCTCAGATGACCGGGCTGCTAGTCCCTTGGTTAAGTTCACAAGAAGATGGGGGTGTTAACGCTGTGAAGCTATAGAGACATTCGGAGGAATTCCTCAATGCATGTGCTGAGCGAAATGCACGGACAGATTTCTCGCAAGGTTTCGATATTAAAATTTCTTTACGAATTCAGTGGGAACTTCCCCCGGAACCCCCGGAACTGCTGCTCCTCCATCTGAACCGTGAACCGAGTGACTTACCAGCTTCCGTGGTCGTCGGGGTGAGCGTTATGTCGTGGTCCAGGAATTGCCCGAACTGCATCCCCATGCTGCTCAAGTGGGAGTACGTGTTGCTCCGTTGGCTGTGGACTACATTCGACACCACTCTAGGGTTGGGAAGGCGACCCCCGCACCGGGATCTGCTGCGAGCGGTGCTTATTCCTAAAAGACAAAGATTATTAGCAAAGTGGGACATTTCCGGGAGTGTTATGCGCCATTACGCGTTGATTCTCAAGGGCATGCGCGCTTAAAGGAAGCTGTTGGGCACGCGAGTTTGTTTAGTTTGAACGGCTGCTCAAACAAGTTAACTAGAAAGAAAATATTTAAAAGGAAGGAAAGAAGAGAAAAGCGCAGAGAGAAACTATTCCTTCTTAATTGAAAATTCCAAAATATTTGCGCAGTGCGGGTTTACCGAAAAGGGACGGACGTCGTAACAAAAGCGAAATCCGCTCCGATTTTTCTCAAGTTGTTCGGGCCAATTAATTTAACGCAGTTCGCTTTTTAAAATAAGTGTTCTCGCGTGGAAGCGGAGGGCGAAATAGCCGCGACACCTGTCCCAAGGAGATAAGGACGCGTGGATGGAGAGGAAACAAAGAACGGGGGTGAGCGCAATTAAAATGCGGACTACAATCTTGCAGGAAGATCGTGCCCATTAACGGCGGTCTCGTCTCCTTCGCTCGAGCAAACATTCGCGGAAAGAAGCGCGAGGCTTCGTGACATTTACAACCCTCAAACGGAATCCAAAAATCAATTCGCATTAGGAAAGTTCCCGCGAAGACTACTCGCATTTTTCCGGTGCCTTCTCAGAAACACCTCCGAGACAACACCGCGGGGAATAATAATCCCCTCCGCCGCGTGCCCCGAAACATCCTTTCTTCTCGCAGAACAAGTCGGCTTCCTTTCTTAATCACCCCATTCGAGCAGAGAAAGATCTCCAAGAAAAGCTGCGAACATCGCCGGGGGGGGGGGGGAAGACAAACAGGGCAGTCACTCGCAGGTGCTCCCTCGGAAGCCATAAGGCGGTGCCGACACGACAGCTCGGATTCGGAATCTGTTTTGGTGTCGTTTAAATGAGGGGTTGGTCATCGGCGCAACCTCGGAGGGCTGCTCAGGTCATGCGTCGGCATGAGGTGCCACCGGGGCAAAAACAGCTGAGATTTAGAGGCTCATCTTCCCAGAACAGATCGTCCGCGTGTTTTCTTGACGCCGCGATCTCGGCCTTCGAGCAACGCTGACCTGCCGACATAATCGATCTTGTCAGCCAACCCCGCATTTATTTTCCTTTAACGCAATCTTCAAAACTTCGGCAAAACTTTGACAGCAGTTGCAACCGGCTCGTGCAGCAGACGAAAACAAAAAGCGGCGACGGAGAAGGCAAAGAGGAATTTACCTCCTTCGTAAGACCGAGGAAATGTACTCAGACATCCGCCTCAATTTGCATACTGAGAGAGAGATGTGCTCGGGGTAAAGAGCGTCTTACATTCGCAGAACGAGCGAAAACTTCTCCCCCCTTCGCAGTAACGAAATCCAGTCTCGTCGGCAACAGCAAGCAAAGTTGCGCGAAGTCTTAAGAAGTGAAAATCCTTTTAAGAGCAAACAGAATTAAAGAAAAGTTTCCACGCTAAGAGAAAAGATGGTCAGACAACGCGAGCGTCTGAAATTGAAGAGAAAGAACAGGACGCTCATTGCCTACCTCTCTTTGTTATTTCTTGTTGGAGGGGGGGGGGTTCTGTTTCTCGGCACTCACCGTCGTCGTAGAAGTTTGGGAGCATCCTCTGCTGGCACGAACCTGCTGCGCCCCATCCAGGATGACGTCGGTTGTTGTTGCTTCCATCGAAACTTCGGTACCGCGGGTTAGAAACGGGTTCCAGAGCTGAGCTGGCGAAGTCGCTGCAAGTCTGCTCGTAGCCCCAGATGACGGGGTGCGTGACCCGGTTGATGCTGTCGAAGAAGGCCTGGATGTTCTTGATTGTCTCCTGCAGCCTGGAAAAAAAGACCCTGGTTCGTACATCCATCCACTTGTCCATTAAAACGTATTAGAAAACAGCAGAAAATACAGAAAGAACAATAACTACACAAAACAGAACCAGTCATTTACTAATTGCATTGAATCAAAGTAATTCTGTTGAACGGTATTTCATCAGTCCTTTAAGGATCTTTTCGGACAAAGTAGTCATTCCCTCTCGGCAGGAGAACTCCATCTTTCAGGATGGTGTACAATATGAACAACAACACATCAACACTGCTTACTTTTAAAATAAAAACCGTCGGCTGATCGTAGATTTCTGAGTCAGGGAACCTCGACGAAAGACAATACACACATATAAATAAACAGCTTGACGTTGCTACTAATTGCCTCTTCCACACTTCTGCGTTCTTTCATACCTGCAGAATCTCAAAAAGCGCCAACGTATAACTGAGGAACGCGATGCCCGGCCAAACTGCTGTCGTTTTCTCCACGCACGATAGCTAAACCCAGTTCACTCTCAAGCCATCCACATTGCTACGAGCATTAAGAACACCCACTGTCCAGAAATTTATACGTCGAAGCGGGTGAACAAGTACGGTGGCAAGGGTCACCTGCAGGGACTGCGGTCTAAACCGATGTACCATAGCCCTGTTTTACAAAGCAGTATTTATTCCAGCCATCCCATATGCTGTAGGGGTCTGTTATCACCAGGCAACTATTGTCATAAATCAGAAGAAATTAGCCACCATTCAAAGAGCAATTCTACTTACCATCACAGAGCCTGCTGCACGGTGAGCACTCCTGTTCTCCAAGTCCTTGCTGGAGTCTAGCCCTTGAAATAATTAGATGTGGCATGTTGTATCATCTGGTCAAAGGAATCTCCACTGCCACCACTTGATTCACCACCAACCCAGAAATCAATTGCAAAACAGAGAAAAGGCGCCTTCTTGCTCACCTGGAGCAGCCCCGGAGGACAGATGGACGACATCAACTAAGGGAGCAATTACAAAGATATTCATTCCTGAAGTAACGTTCGCGTTCCCAAAAGCCCCAAGCTGGTTTCTCCTGGCCTGTACATAACGTCTCTGGGCATCACAGATGATCCACGCTGCCACTGTGGCATTGACGAATCTTGGTCCCATATAATGTATGACTGTCTTGACTATGAGATCTATTTGAGATCAACACTTGAGATCTATTTTGATCAGAAAGATTGGTAATTTGCCAAAGGACCAAGAACATATACTAATTCAAAAAAAAAAATAATAAATAAATAAATAAATAAAATTATTATATTAGGGTTTCCCGTAAATGACTACATAAGCTCGTATTTGTGTCTGTAAATTTCGAGTTTTCTCTGGTCGATTTGCCTGTTTTGCTGGAAGAAATAAAACACAGTTTCTGGGGGGAAAAACCCTTGCTATCTACGCCTGAGACCGACTAACTCAGCCTCGGAATGAGAAAAGCCCATTAAAATTCCTCGCGTCATCGAAGGAATTCGAACCCGGGCCTTTTTCACCCGGTGTGGGGAGGACGGTCGTCACCGTCCACTGTGCTACCGCGCAGACTGTCTTGAATAGACGTGTGTGTGTGTGTGTGTGTGTGTGTGTGTGTGTGTGTGTGTGTGTGTGTGTGTGTCCTGGTATCAAGGGTGGCCCCTAGGCATAGCCCATCTCCACCTAGTGGATCTGTATTGGATGTAGGACCTCTGCAAAGGAGCAGCCAATACCTGGTGCGAGTAGCCAGGCCTGGGTTTTTTTTTCTTTTTTTTTTTAAACTTTTATAGACGAAGAGCATTCAGGAGACTATTAAACCACCAAGACTAATAACTTGAGACAGATTCTGAGCACCCCTCCCCAGTAGCATCAAACTGCGTCAACCTCATCGAAGCTCAACTGAACTGAGATTCACTTCTTTCATTCAAGTTCCATCAGGCTGATTTCTGCAACTAAATCTGCAGGCAAGATCAATCAATCGGGCTGTGATATTACCTGATCTTAACTTTGAAATCACAGGACCTGACTATCCCTTCACAGGAAAAAAAACACATAAAACCAGCATCTAGGTTGAGAATCACGAATTTGATTATGATATCAATCGCTTTGGACTTGGGAAACATCGACACCTGGGTAACTCTCTTCAAGAGAAATCCTCAACTCATCATGACAGTTCATTAACTTCTTGGTCTAAACTGGGTTCGCTTACTCAGTTTAGACCAAATTTAAACCTAGTTTACACGAATCCACCGAATTGTCACCAGAATCAGAAGAAACAAGGAAGTGACTACAAATGATGGACGGGACCTAATTTCACGCAAGGCTCCAAACCCAGATATTGGAGACACCAGCAGCTTCTCTGCTACAAGCAACATTGGCAAACAAAACGAGCACTCTAGCCTGGTTTTATTTTACTCTCCTCCCGGTGGGGGGGGGTTAGGATACGGGTTCCTATCTCCTTCCCCTTGCCGCCCCCTTCTTCCGCCTGGTGAGGCATGGCGTGCCTCGCTCACTTTCTGGGGTCGTCTTTTTTATCGTCCCCATATCTCTGTCTTTCCCCCCAGCCTTCAGTCCCCCGTACTCTGTCTAACTCGCAGTGTACACCCCACACAATTTATCAATTAATAACGTATAAATTTAAACCGCGCATACATAAACCTCTTTCTATAGGCCTTTTATATTCTACCGTTAACTCCTTTTTTTTTTCTTCTCATAGAGGCCCTTCCCACTAAAATCTTCGGAAACTAGGTGGCAGGGCCTGCCAGAGTACAAAATAAAATCTACTGGGTACCTGATCTGCCTCTCCGGGGCCACGTGCAGTAACAGTAGGTTCCAACAGGGGCCCAACGGCTAAATGGTCAGAAACAACGGTACACAACACTACACATCCTTCCATTTTCCACACGCTTTTTAAATCTCTGGCCTTCGCAGAGTTCTGTGCTACAGAAACAGAGTACACAACGCGGAGATGGGGGGGGGGGACCGCTGGTGTCGTCAGAAAACTAACACACTTTGCACTTTGAACCGGTACTGTCGCGCCGATGAAGACAATCACTCCCAAAATATACTTTTAAACTCAAAGTATATTTTAGGGACAATTGTCCAATACAGCCCTACGTGGACATCCGTTTTTGAGTCACAGTGGGAAAGTCTCTATAACAGCCATCAGACTGCCAACCGTCCCTCTGGTATCCGTGTCCAAGAACTGCTCAGAGAGCTTAAAATCGCTGTAGACGATGTTGTCCAGTCACCAAGACAATTACTTCTACTCTGGCATGGTCGCATATCATAATGCAACTTCTCCACCAAAAATTAGGGTATGGCCATCAACCCATCTTTTTCCAACCAACAACCAACAACTCTGCTGTCCACAGAGCCGAATACTCTGGCTTCTTGCCTGTCTTCACTGATGGCTGGAAATCAGTCATCTGTGAAGATATATGTCGGATCTGCTGCCACCTTCCCAGACAATACTATATCTGGGAATATTCCCCACGAATGCAGCTTGTACACCGCTCAGTTGCATGCTATAGAACTAGCCTTAATCCATATTATATCAACAATTACCAAAGACGTGTACTCTCGTTAAGTGTAATATAGGTTTTTGTCGGGGATGAAGTATGAGCTTCATCCGCTCCTGTCAGGGGTACAACAGATGGTTATCTCGCTTTCCGAGCAGTCTTTCGACATCCATTTCTGCTGATCCCAAGCCACATTGGGATCAAGGGTAACGAACTGGCTAATTCCGTAGCCAAGTCACCCCAACCCCACAACAACAGTAGCCTGTTAGTCCCCTATACGGATTACAGGCAGCTAATACATTCTCCCAATGGCAACAACCTTAGTACGGGCAGGTCACCAACAAATCGTTTCAGATAAAGCCTGTAATCCAACGCTGGCAGTTGAGTATGAGCAGGAACCCGAGAAAGAGAGGAAGTTGAGTATGAGCAGGAACCCCAGAAAGAGAGGAAGTTTTCTTGCTCGCCTCCGCATTGGATATCATCTTACGCATACATTCCTGCTGAGGGAAGATGACTCTCCTATGTGTGAGCGGTGTGACACCTTGTTGTGTGACACATATTACAATATAGAGAGGAACGTCTTTTATAAATTGCAATGTTTTTACTCATCAGACTGAGCCCAGTTAGATTTTATCCAACAACGAGCAGGGTGTCAGCCGTTTTTAGATTTTTCAAATCAGTAAATGTTTTAGATATTTGTTTCTTATACATTTGACTAATTAATTAGTCACTGAAATTTTTACTTTATCTTTTATGGGGCCGGTTTGGGGGATTTATAGCCTTAGTTCATGATGCACCGATAAAACTCAAATCAAATCAAATCTTTTTTGACACGAATCCTTGAAACGTCGTTGGGAAAAGTGTTTTAGTGCTGCACGAGCTAGCTGAAAAATAAAATATACATCCTGTTATTTGTGCCTGTGGGGCTGAGTAAACTGATAAGAAGAAGAAGAAGAACTTGATCATCCCTCGTATAGTCATAGAGGATTCATTTACGGCGAAGTTTATGTATTTTATTATAAATTCGAGAGGTTAAAAAATGTTCAAAGTTCAGATAGCGGATGCATTTAGAGATATCAATTCTCGTTTCTTCAAGTCCAAGGTCATCAGATATCTCCACATCTGAAAATCAAACACCTCGAGCGAGAGCAAAGACGGGGAAACTGAATCTCCAACAGAACAGTCACGAAAAGCTTCTGATGATAAAAGCGTCCTTTCTTTGTAAAAATGCGAGGTCAGGGTTGTCTGTCTGTGCGTTTCTTGAGCGTCGGTGTCCTTTTGTACAATCTACTTTCGCCGATTGGTTTTGGAAACGCACTCTTGTGTTTACATTGCCCCCCCCCATGCGTGAGCTTTGAGCACTTAAAGCATTCGAGTTAAAGCGATGAATGTGTTTTGGTAGGGGATGTCTTCAAACGTGATGAACTCGTCCTGTGCAACATTCGATTTTCCGATTTCGTGTGTGGTTTCTTACAAGACTTCACCTTTCCGATATAATCCATTTTAACGTGCAATCATTTCGTTTATCCTCCTGGGAAACATTCGAACTGTTTTGAAGTAAGCTTAAAATAACTCCTACTATCTGTCTCTCTGTCAGTTTACCTTTTTTTTTTTTTTTTTTTATTTTGTAGCGCAGCGTAAAACACGCCCGATATTAACCAAATAAAACTCGAGAATAGACTGGATTTGGAGTCAACTCACATTTCGACGATGGCCTTGGCGTAAATCTCAATCGGCAGCTGCTTTCTTTCTCCTTCGCAGATCCGAGGAGTTGACGCCGTAAAGATCAGCTGATGACGGAGCTCAGGACTGATCTTCTGAAGGTCGAAAGTCCATTGGGAAACACCTGCAAGGGAAAAAAGAAAGATTTTAGGGACGCATCTGCTGATAGATCGGTTCCCAAAAGTAACTTCAGAAGTGTGAAGGATGGTGTGCGGTGGTCAGCGCTCGGTGGCGTCAACAAACCAAGTCCCAGCGAAGAGTGGAATGGGGGGGGGGGGGTAGAAAATCGATCAGTGCATCCCGGCACAGTGCAACCCTTCTGTTTAGTGCAATATACTCGCATTTGTCGATTTTGAGTCTCAGTGAGAAGTTACCACTTTGCAACGCCATTGGGTGTCCATGTTTGTCTAAATCTACTCCTTTCCGGACTAGAGGGGCTCCGTACAACCTTATGCATTGAAAGAAACTCTTTACTGCCTTAACGGAAGGACGTTCATTTGCATATTGTGCAGAATGCATAAAAGCGAAAGCTAAGATTTTTGATGAATGGACTGACTTTCTCGATATACTAAGATGTAACCAGCAGTTACGTCTTACTGTATCAAGAGATAAGAAGCAGTCAAGAATAAAAACATGCAAAATAATCTCTTCTCGGATCCTTGGGCGCAAGTCGTGCGTTATTTATTTCTTTTTAAGATTTTATTTTAATCTTGATGATCAGGTAGCACAATCGCGGTTGGTTGGTTTCTGGGTTTCAAGAGCATCAACGACTAAGGCCATATTGCTCCGGGTATATTGTCTGTAAATTGTGTGTTCGTTTCGAGGTCGATGTTCTGTTTGCTGGACGAAAAACCAGAGTTTCTGGGAGAAAAACCATGCTACTTCTGAGACCGACTAACTCAGCCACATTGTGAAAATGCCCATAAGAATTCCTCTCGGCATCGACACGACTCTAACTCAGGTCTTTTCCACTCGATGTGGGAAGAATGGCGATTATACCAAGTGTGCTATCCATGGGGGCGCAGAATCGCGGGCCCTCACGGATAACACATTTGATATAATCGCTGTCCTCCTATCCGTTCTACACTTGTGGTCAGAAAGAGGATTGGGAATATGTCCTGTTAAGGTGTCCATTGTACTCGGAACAGAGAAGAAGTCTTGTAAATAGCATCCCTAAGCTATTGGTGGTAATATCTTCTAGAAAATGAACAAAATTTTACCGGTCTCCAGATCTCAGTGTCAGTTTTTCACAAGAGAACTGAACTTAGGAATCAGCTTACTATCTTATGAGCACTGATCGACCAATGCTTCTCTCATAGACCCAAACATCTGCATACTGTAATGCCCAAAAGATCTACATATACAAACCTCCTGGACACCCTATTTGAAATTCAAACCGAATTGGTGTACAAGTTGTATGAGCTGCATTTTAAATTACTGGAACACCTGGTTACACTTGTCAAGAAGGTACATATAAAGTAAACAATGTAAATAATAAAAATATAATACTACTAGGGAAGACCTTTTTGGGATACTTGAAAAATTGAAAAAAAAGGAAGAAAAAGAAAAACCTCTTTAGTTCATTATTTGTATCTTGTAACCTCCTGCTTTCTGGACCCTGGAAATAGATATCACGTTGATCCAACACCACATAGCTCAATATAAAATTCAAACCACATGCTCAAAAACGCCACTTTTGGCTTAGATGATATAAATTGTGCAGTGACAGTGTCATTGCAACTTTCATCACTCCTAATTTTCCTCGTCAAATGATTTCCTAGACTGGACTGCATGGGACATGAGGAATTGTGAAATAATGTATTATAGAGGCACGGTCTCATTGTGGCTGTTGATCTCATTCCTTACGCTAGAGGTTTTTGTCATCTGCATCTAGTACATATCTTCTGTGGAAGGTTGAAAGGCAACATTTATAATTGTGAGTACCTTTGACTGGGAGGATGATGAGGATCATTATGGTCTTCTGGCAGTGGCCTCTTGTAAGGTTGATAATTCAAGTTGAGCAATGTCGTTTTGTTAATGGGCTGTGACAGTCTCATTGAGGCTGTTCATAGCAGTCATCAACACCATTAAATTTTTGATCACATCTTCCTGAATTTGGCAATCAGGCAATCAGAAAGAGTCTCATTGCGGCTGTTGTTTCCCTGATGATGCTACTGGCTTTATCATCTGCTTCCAGTACCCTCTTCTCGAGAAAGATGTATTTCATTGCTGGGTATCCTGAAGACGAATATCAACATGCTTCCTGTGGCAGAAGTCTCATTATGACTACTTGTCATCGGATATATTTTTAAATGCTTTTGTACAAAGTTTTATCTTTTAAATTTCCTTGCGTTTCAATTTCTCAAAGTTAAATTTAAGTAAGGTCAAAATCAGAATTTTTGAATAAAATGATTAATAGGTTAATTTACACACAGCTTCTTTTTTTTTTTTTTTTTTTTTTTTGCTGGCTCCCTTGTTTGGGCAACCTGGGTGCAGGATTGCTGGCGCCCACCGGTATTGCACTGTCTTCGGTGGATGCGGGATTTTGTGCGTTTCAGCACTACGGGTGATAGTGGACCCAAACCAGCACATTGGGCTGACACACGAGCGCCAACACTTTTTCGGGCCCGCTCTGCAGAGGTTGTGCGCCAACGCAGATGAACAAGGTGGAGATGGGCAAATGCCTAGGAGGAGCCACCAGCGATACCACACACAACACACACACACACACACACACAATCTGGTGTGGCAAAGACCTGACTTCGAATCCGGTCGATGACGAGAGCAATATGGCGGAATCTGCATTCGCTTAAAACCCTGCAACTGTGGTTAGCAGAGAGGTGTAGGGTTTTACACTTCTAGGATTGTACGCTGTCTACACGCAGTAATAGATGTACTGCACGTGGAAAGTGTACTTGCTCCTGATATATGCAAATGCGTACAGATTTGCGCCTTCCAAGTATTTTGTTTTCAGACAATCGGATTGCATCTGGCTGGAAGTAAAAGTAGCTGTAATTCGGGGTGCCCGTTGAACGAAATAAGGGACTTTTTCGTAGTTCCTGATTCAGATCTACATTACTGATTTGTACGCGCTTTGAGTTGACCTCGGTTCAACCCCGCGCGATTGTTACTAAATACACTGATGTTTTTGTATTCTGTCAACCTTGTCAGCTCCTCTGATATTGTCGTTATCCGGAAGTATAAGCGGAATACTTTTATTTATTTATTTTTTTGTTTGAACACGACCTTCCACGGCCAAAACCCACGGGTTTGACATCGAGAAAGCTGAATTAAGGAGAGGACTCGCATCGAAATCCTGAGGCTTGTGGTATAAATTTGCCAAATCTTACATAATTTTGAGAGACAGAAGATAAATATGAATAAACGCTATGAATTAGAGTACGAAGTGTGGAGTAAGACAGAAACTTTACGAAATTTAAAAGAAAAAAAAAACATTTCTTACGTTTCCGCGCTATCTCCCTGTTTGCTCTCCTCAGGGCTTCGTAGAATCTCTCCAGGAGAGGGGGCCTGTAATTCCTGGCGTTGCTTTGTGCGGATTTGTATCGGATGGAATCTCGATTGAACGGACAGGTCCGAAATGCGTAGGAGTTGGTGAAACAGAAAGAGGTGAAACAGAGCAGGACGCACCTGGAAGAAAGAAAGAAAGGAAAGTTGGTGCTTCTTTCCAGCGAACCATCCTCAAGGACATCTCAGTGACGAACAGCGAGGGAGGCACCGTTCAAAATAAAGGACCGCGTCGTTCCCACGATACACCGAACACGTTCACTTACCTTACTGGGGTCATCTTTCTGCTGCCGGACTTCGCAGTTCGCGGGTCTGGGCGATCGGCACTTTCAGCCACTCGGGTCTCTCGCTTTCTATCTCTCTTCGATTACCCACATCTGTGACGTCACATCCCACGTGAGAAGCTCGCTGGACATCATTTGACAAACAGATGAATGGTTTCTTCGTGGGTAAACAGCGGGTGGCAGCCTCGTGCACGGAAGATGCCCATAAATCGTAAGGAAATCGCGGAGAAATTCTTTTTTCTTGTATTTGCCCATCCGCAGGTGTTCCTTCGCTCAACGACAAGACAAGTACAAGCGACAATAATATCAGATGCAATCCCACGTCCCCCTCCTCCATCCCCGTGTTACGTATGAAATGTCTAGTCGTTCTACTCTCAGTGGAATTCATTGCATTCAAAGTTTGTCTACAGTTACGCAAGAAGGCAGTCGAGTTGCTGTTCAAATGGCACAGGAGTCATCAAGAGATTTTCTGATTGCATTTTAAAAATGTCACTCCGTGTTTTCGCCCTTGAGACTCGGTAAAGAGAGTGTAGCGACTCTGCCACTATTGAAAGAGTGTTTCGTGATCACCTTCGTGACTCAAATGTCTGATCAAAAGAAACACCGATCTGTTGGACTAAAATGATCATCGTTGAAGTTTATAACACGAATCACTGAATGCGACTCAATTAACTTCTTAAATCAAACCAATTTGAAAATTTGAGGTCCAAATTGTTCCTGGTTTGGAGGATTTTATTAAATTAATTCCAGCGAGCTCATGTTGCGAAATGACTCCAGTGACAATTTGTCCATCAAATTGTTATGCCATAGAACAAATAACTGGCCATCCACCTGAAATTTTCCCTAAACCGAACAAGGAACACAAATAGCGTCAACGAAGACTCGAGTGTCTTTATGTGTGGCATTGCTCTCCCGCTTTTTTCCCAGGATCATAAAGGCAGAATGCTCTTATTTCATGGGTAGGGGGAGTTGAAGTGTTAGGGCAAACTGGAAGTAGATTTCGAAATAAACACAGATGGAACAGAACCAGAGTATGTCTTTCAGATGCAAAACAAAGCAGCCACCAGTTTTCAAGGGAACCAAAGGTGATCCATGTGGGTATTGATGAATTAAAACATTTAAAACTTGCTGACTAGGTCAAGGAATATAAAATCATGCTATGTCGGAAGAGGACACAAAATGTTTTTGTGTCTTCAATTCTTCCCACACATGAGAAGAGGGATTGTAGTATGAAACACGAGTTGTCCTTTCTGGGGACAACATATAGTATGAGAAGATGTGATGGGGGAGAGGTGCTACTAGCCAAACGATTCTGAACAGTATGATAGAAATCTGTATGGGCAACTTGAACGCGCAGTCAAAAGTAACTGCTTCTTTGTGGGCGACTTCTACTTGCATCTTAGACATCGGAAATCGCGTACTGGCAACATGCCATGGGGAAAACAGTTTCCCATCTGTTATTCTTAACATATCAGAGAAGGCGCAAAGGAGTTCTAATATCCTAATAATATCACCAAAGATCCAAACTGCATCCAGAATTTGACAGCGCATGAAGCAATAGACTACAATGTCGAAAAATGGGTGTCCAAAGCAATTCCTGGAGTCAAGAGGAGAGGCTTCAATTTCAAGAGAGGGGTTACATTGGATTGAAATAACTGTTATCTCTCTCTCTCTCTCTCTCTCTCTCTCCCTCGCTCTCTAATAACTGGAGAGAAAACTATCAGTTTCTGTATATGGGGTCATTATGGGAAGTGTTCACAGTAATTATCTTGGAAGCTACAAATGCGTTTGTTCCAGTTCGTTGAAAAGGAGGATGGCGAAGTGGGTAAGTAGAGAGGTTAACTGTTTGCTTGATGGCAAGGGAAAAAGAAAGGGACAATTGCAGACTTTCGCTAGAAATCGAGTAATGCGGGCATTATTTATTTCATTTATGATAACTAAAAGAACAAAAGAGATTACCTCAATACAGTATTGAATATATTCTCAATTTATTTATGAATACGAGAAATCAGTAGCAAAGATTGCAAGGATGCGCATAATCAGTTTGCTGAGTGGGATCGCGGGGAAACTAATAAAAACACCAGCAGAGTTGGCATAAACATTGAATACGTGCTTTGAAATATATACGAGGTGCGACAATAAAGTTCCTGTTGTGCAAAAACAAACAAAAAAAAAAAAACATAAAGTGAAAGGAACTGAAATATGGTTTTATTTTCATTCAAAGTAATCATCACCTCATTGAACACACAAACTGTTCTAAAAGTTTCTGAAGGAAGGCGTCCAAAGAGGTCACGTTCAGTTCCGTAGTTACGTTTTTCTTAGGGGCCTCCGTAGCCAGGTGGGAAGGAGCAGCAGTGGGTAGCACACGCTTCTTGATTAGACCGGGGTTCGAGCCCGTGACCATCAAATACGGAGGATGCCGAAAGGTCAGGGAATGACCACCGCATATCCCGGAGCAATATGGCCTTAGTTGCTAATGCTCCTAAAAAATCGAACAAAACAAACAAAAACAAAACAACGTTTTTCTTTACATCCTCCACATCAGAAAATCTCTTTCCTTTGAGGGCAGTTCTTCCACATTGGGAAACAGGAAGAAATCAGCGAGCGAGATCGGGAGAGTAGGGTGGAGGGTTGATTCCCACAATGTCATGTTTGATCAGAAATATATTCACAACAAATGGGGAATGAGCGGGGGCATTGTTGTGCAAAAATAACCAGCTGTCTTTTTTTTCTCTAGAAATTGCGGTGACTCCTGGAAATGCACCTCAGTAGTCTTTAAAGACCTGTATAGAAAGAGCATTCACTTTCTCACCTTCAGGTGCAAATTCCTTGTGAATTACACCTTGTTTGTAAAAAAAACGTGATCAGCATCGTCTTGATTCTGGACTTCTGTAATCGAAACTTTTTTGGGGCCTTAATGATGATTTTGGAGTGCTCTGACGCTTTGTCTTTCAGTCATACTGAAACACTCATCTCCAGTGAGAATGCCCTCGTGTTGGTATGATCACCCTCGTTCCCACACCGGTGCAAAAGACCTAAGTTCGAATCTCGTCAATGACGTGAGGAATTTTTATGGGACTTTTCACGACATGGCTGAGTTAGTCAATCTCAGGCAAGGGTAACAGGATTCTCTCCCAGATACTTGGGATTTTTCTTCCAGCAAACAGCAAATTGACCAGAAAACACACAAAACTTAATGAAATATTATACAAGGTGGAATATGGCCTAAGTTGCTGATGCGCCTAAAAAATAATTATAAATTTAGATTCTTCACGATGGACTAGTGTACCAAGTGGAATCTCTCAGACATTACTCTCGATGTCCACAAGGATCAGCGTTTGGTATATTAATGTTGGCAATAGTGTTAGAAGATTGGTCGAAGAAATTTTAGGGTGTCCAGATGTTTGACTATGCGGATGACATAGTGATGATGGAATAAGGAGGATCGAGAGCAAAACTGAAAACAATGTCAAATAGGGTATTGTCAGAATGGTGTGATTGACAGTTCCTGGGAAAAAAATAAACGTAAAGATTGTGTGTTAAAGGGGGTGACTATCTGTAAGGAGTCATGCGCATATAAAGATAGGAGCGGTTAGTCGGCAATCAGTGATGACTTTGAAGTATTTAATAAACATACGAAGTCAACTGATATATCAATGCAATAAGTGATAAAATTAAAAGATTTGTAAGATGTAAGATGATAGCTTTCGTAACCAAGAAGCAGTGGAGTATTAAGGGGAAAGCAATAAATCTTTTGTGTGAATGCATGTTTGTACCAATAGCAACTTATGGTGCACCAATACGGCTAGCTGAAGGAATGAAGGAAAGGAGTAAACGAAAACTGCGTTCAATACAAACAGTAACGTTGATGTTTATGTTGGCAGAGTGTTGGAATGGATCCAATGAAGCGCTTCAGATTGTAGCGGGGAACTTGTCATTAGATTTGTTGCTGGCCTCAGGGCACTGTGCTGTTATTTACTACGACGGAAGCCATATACGCTGCTGGAAATAGAATTGAATCAAGATATGAAGCGGGTGAAAAGAAGAGTGTCAACCAAGTTGCTAGAGATTTGGAAAAAATCGATGGGAGACTTCGAATAAAGGAGTAATAATAAGAATTGTTTTTCCAAATGCAAGAAAGAATACAAATTGTAAATAGATTCAAACAGACTTGTATAGTTTGTTTTGCATAATGGGTTATGGACCTTTCTTTGAAAGGTTCAATAAGCTTGCAGCCGTTCAGAAATAGGATGTGGTTGTGGGGAAGAGGAAATATGGAAGCATGTTTTATACTGTTTTGCTACTGATCTTGCTCTCCATCAGTGGATACGGGTTTTTTTTTTTTTTAATGATCGCAAACTCGTTTTGGGTATTCAGTACAGGATGGTTGAGGTCCATCCATGATGATTCGCGGTTAATTGTGACCCACCTTCACGTGGGTAGACGGGCGGTGGGCTGGTTTTCCTGGTAATCGCCTTCGTAGCGGCAAAGTGGCCAGAAACAAGTAAAAAATACAATGCAACGCACGCACAAACATAACATCACGCACATTTTTGGCGTTTTGCAAAGATCTGTATTCAATACATTGTGTCAAGTTGAGCTAGCGTTGTGGAGTTGACCCACGTAAGTCACCACACATATTCCTTTCATCATTTACCCATTTTAATACCTTTTACGATTGAAAGACGGTGCTTTTCTGTTCGTTTTTGGACTTCCATACTACTTTTGGTTTTCTTTACAAAATTGAAACTCCAGTTTAACAGTTTTGCACGTGTATCTGTATTTCTGCAATTTTTTTCTGATCCCCAAAAGAACTTCTGTTTTTTGATTACAATGTAATCCCAATGGGATTTTTACGGGCTATTTGAAGGGGAACAGGTTTGTAGGGCACTTTGATTGGGTGTTATATTTGTGTATTTGTTTCTGTTTTCTGTAGTTGGACAGAACTGGAAGAGCTTCAAAGCTCCCCCACTCCTTTAACAGAATTAGAAAACAACTTCCACTACAGCCCTCTTTTAAATTTGTTTTTATGCCTTTTTAAATGCAAGTGCCGCGCATATTGGATTTTAATCGCTCGTAATAAACACCTTCCAAGTTTTCCACGGTCACTCGATCGTGCGCTTTGGTCGATGCAAACAGAAATCCATCCTGGGTCACTCATATACTTCGAAGATGTTTCTTTGGTTGTTCATAATTTCGATCCACAAAACAAAACTCCAGCTGGTCATCCATTGCCGGAAAACAATCGGTGGGAATTTCAGACTTGATCTCTCTCTCGTCAATTGCATTGAATTTCCCAAAGAAGGGAACGTGCCAAGGATAGGACACGAAACCGATTCAGTATCTTTTAGAAATTAGTTGAAACCGGCCTCGAACAGAAATCTCCTTCGCCTGCTTTCAAGCCGATGTCGTGCTACTCCGAAACATAATGTAAACGAAAAGTTGCAGCGCTGACAGCGGGCAATTCATCAACGTGCAATGAACTATCCCACTTTCCACGCACGACAAACAGAAGGGTGAAGAGAAAGCGAGCGGCGGAAGGGGTTTCGCAACACTTTCCTCGAATTCCTTCCACCCCCGGTGGTGAAACTCGATGCTGAAATTCTTGTCGGAGTCGTAACAGGCGGCAACTGGGTTTTTGCTGGAAAAGCTTTACGATGGCTTGGGGGGGGGGGAGGAGTTTCGTACTCAGGGTTAATTCATAATTGGCTCCAATTAGGGAATGGAATATAATCCGAATATAATTGCATTCTGATGTCTAATTATATTCGGATGGAATCATTAAAATTATTGAAATAAGGAGAGGCTTAAAAAGAAAACTTGAAGGCAAGAAATACGGCAAATTCACTTGAATTATAAAAAGGAGAAGAAAGTGGTGAAAAGGTATGATTATAATTTACCAATCGAAGTGAAAAATAAAGTAGACCGCACCGCGACTTTTTATTATGACAAGCTTTTCATAATAAATTTATCAAACAGATTTAAAAAAGAAAAAAAATGTTTATCATTTTTGTTTATCACATTTTAGTAGGATTCTCACTGCTCACGTGGGCAATTTAGATCCCACTCGAGCTCCGTACTACACAGTCTCTCTCTCTCTCGCTCACACTCCAGTCCGCCTGCATTTTTGGATCGCTTCGATCCTCATCGCATGCTTAAATAAGTGCGGAAAATTGATGCTGACTTCAACAAATTGGCTATCAACCTCCCTTAGAGGATGGTAATCCTTCGACTTGCAAACCCCTGTGTTTCTCAATCGTGCATCGAAAATGGCGGGCTCCACAATAGCTGCTTTCACCACAACATTATGACTGCCGTTTCTAATCAGGACCGGGTAACTCCCAATGTGACCGTTCATTTCATGGCGACATCCCAACTTGCCTGTCCACCCTCCACCTCTTGATATCAGTCCGTGCCTTCAATCGCTCACGATGAGGATTCGTCATAATTCATTTCCATCACTACTTATACACCAGGAACCTTTTCCCTCCTCTGGAGTGAGCCCCCAGGGAAATCTGGCCCACCTTTTGGCAACATCGTGTAGTCTTGAATTAAGACAGTACGAGTTCTCGTGGGACTGGCGCACCTTCCAGTAGTGTGGACGCGTACCCAGATTAATTTGTCCAATGAGTGATGCTTCTGGGTAAGCCAAGCGGCCAGAAAAACACAACGCAATACAGTACTTCATATCTGGCCCTTTTACAGTGGTACTGTTTTTCACAGAGATACGAATCTGAGTTGAACTGCCGTTCTAGGAGCCGATCCTTACAGAAACACATGTCCACATTTCTCTGCCACTATCGAAAGAAACCTCATACTGTTTGGTCGAGCATTACTAACACCACAAACGTACTGCTCTGGAAGTTGTGCACCAATGCTCGATACCAAATTACGATATTAGTGTCACACCCTTAAATGATTTCATATTATTTATTTTACCCGTAAATTGCGTGCGTTCTCTGGTCGATTTGCCTGTTTTTCCTGGACGAAGAAACCTTGCTATCTGCCTGAAACCGATTAACTCAGCCACCGAATGAAAAAAAAAAGCCCATTAAAGTTCCTCTCGTCATCGACGAGATTCGAACCCGGGCCATTTCAATCCGGTGTGGGGAGGACGGTGACGATACGATTGTGCTACAACCCCTTTTGCTCCTTTGAGGCAAATCGAAGCGAACCACACGCGGGTGCTGTGCACGATGCTTCTCATAATTCGGTACTAACTTCGAATGTGCGTGCGTGTGACACACAAGCGTGACACGCGCCTTCCAGTCTTCCCACGCTCGCAAACAAGGTGATGGCTGTCACATTGTTTGCGCACGTGGGAGGATTTTAACGATTGTTTGTCCACGCAATTAAGCGGGATTTGTGCAGCGGGAATTCTTAAAAGTTGAATGCTCCGGGGGGGGGGGATAATCTGCCCAAAACACACACACGTGTCTGTGTGTTTCATGGCTTTTTCTCCCTGAAACTTGGGAGTTCCGTCCCTCAAACAGAAAAAAGACTGAAAAGAATACACGTAATTTCAGACACAATATACTGATGCCAAATAGCCTTAGTTGCCTTGATTTTATTGACGAAATTAGCGGATCTTGACTAAGGATTGCGTAGTTTCGCCTTCAAAACAAACAACCCGCTCAGAAGGAATAAAGGCGGCCAGAGGCACCTCGAGGATGCCTCTGGCCGCCTTAATTCCTTTCGAACCAAAATAGGAAAAAAAAAAAAAAAAACAACGAAAAGACAAGCACAATTCGCTGAGGCAAGTAAAGCCATGAGGGTGTCCGTTTATCGTCAATGCATATTGCTGGTATTCTGAGGTTCGTTCGTCTGTTTTGATAATATCGCAGCCGGCGCATGCTTGACGTCGATATTTAAGGATGATCTGCTCTGCTCTTAGTTCCAATACTTGGAGGATGGACTTTTTTTCTGAAGCCAGCTAACAAGCGAAGCTCTATACCCAAAGAACCCAAAAGATTTCTCCCCTATTTCAGTTGGCTGCTCGCTCCTGAAAATTTCGAACACCGTATTCACTAAAGTAATTTATTTATTTATTTTTTTTAATTGTAGTACACTGCTCCACCCACCACCAAACTCGTCAAACCACTCCAGGATACAACAAATCCTGAAGGCGAGGAACTATAGACATCGACTTCTTTCGTATAAAATCAGCAATCTCTCCTCTTCTCCATATTCTGGCACACACCTATGTGAACTCAAAGAAAACCTCTGATCCTGTGAGCTATGCTGGAAGCCGGACACCATTAATCACGCTCAGCCAAAGCTACCCATCATCACCACTGGTTTTCCTCAGGATGGCACACTATTGACACACTGTTTGCTGTCCCCAATGAAACCTTTCCTCTGCTGTCATCTGGATTGCCTTTCTTATGCCGAGGCTAAACAAATCAGCAATATGACCTTCTTGGAACTTTATACGTAAATAACTTTTCAAAGATATCTTAAGTATGGCAGAGGGCCAGCGTTTCTGAAAGAAATATAACCTGAACTGCAAAGATTGTTTTGCTCTAAGCCATTGAGAACACATTTCTTACGCTGTTGTTGCACGAATTGAGACACTCCAGATCTCAAAGATCTGGGTCTGGTCTGCGATGGTAACCTCACTGTCACTCCACATTAATGGTACGAAAGCCGAACGGTATGCAACGATGTGGGGGCTTCGGAACTACTTTGAGTTTCTACTGTAATAGTCTATTGATTGTTCTCGAAACGAATATTAAAAATGAAATTGGCAGTAACTCGAACCCGTGCGAGTGCCGTTAAGCCAGATGGCATCCATTATGAGATGATTAAGCATCTTTCGCCTCAATCATTGGATCGGCTGCTTTGTCTGTACAACAGAATCTGTCTGCAAGACCAGTTTCTGGACTCCTGGCGGAAGGCAATCCTGCTCGTGTTCCCGAAGCCAGGAAAGGATCCAAAGTAGTTGTACTATTTTTACTCAGAGTTATGCGCCGTTTCAATCAACTCGGACTCGATTTGTTGAATAAACTGATAATAATAATAATAATTATTATTATTTATTTTGACCAAGGGAAGATTTTAAGAAACATGTTAAAAATATATTTTTAAGAAAAAATGGGATTCACTCCCTCCTAAAAGTTTGGAATCACAGAGGGTGACGACAGTTTTCGTTAATTTTTTTTGAAAGTAGCCATGACAATGTAAGATTTCATGTAAAAAAACGAAACACTTCAAATTATTTTAAGATTGTTTATTGAGCTTTGAAAAATTTGCAGAAAAAATTATTTAAATGATTAATATTAACAACTACACCGAGTTTTCATCAAAATATCCTCCCAGTGGTGGTATTGCGCCATCAACTGGCGGAGAAATTTAGGGGGGAAATTTCTATCAGCATGGCCCACACTTGTAGGTAGAAGGAATTTGTTTTGTAGAGACGGGATACACTTAAACAAAGGTGGCGCAAAAGTTTTTGCCAGTATTATTGAGGATACCTTAAAGGTTCAGGGAAACTGCTAGTTAGGGGGGATGTGGGTAATACTGACACGCGTTTATCTGATAATATTGGTCAATGTAACTCTTGCACATACCTCAAGAGTTCTTATCTATTACCCCAACTGGACGTATTATCTAGATGTTCTGGGGGAAGACACGTTTCAAGTGAGCGGGTAGCTAAGGCCAGGGAAGAGTGCCGAAAAAACTTCAAGGGTTGTTAAATATACAAGAACATTTATTATTATTATTTTAGGGTTTCCCATAATTAAATACATTAACCCATATTTGTGTCTGTAAATTGCATATGTTCTATAGTCGATTTGCCTGTTTTGCTGGACGAAAAAACCCCAGTTACTGGGGAGAAAAATCTTGCTATCTACGCCTGAGAGTGATTAACTCAGCCACGGAGTAAAAAATATACAAGATCAGTAAGTCTTAATTGTTTATATAGTAATTTTAGAAGTGTCGTCAATAAAATGAGCGAATTCGAACTGCTGGTTAAAACAAGTAACGCGGACATAATAGGGCTTACAGAGACGTGGTGCCACCCGGAAATTGGGGATGATGAGTTTCAGTACGGCTTGTATAATGTATTTAGGAAGGATAGAGTAGATAGAAGGGGTGGTGGGGTAATGCTTCTTATCAGAAGCAGCCTGAGTGCGACGATAGCTTTCCCGGATTCAGACGTTTCACATGCTAGTATAGAGTCTGTATGGTGTGAGATAGTTGGAAACAAAGGTATAAAGCGAGTAGGAGTAATCTACAGACCAGGTGATTGTGAAGATTATGACGAAAGCCTCTACTTGCAAATGGAATGGACAAGTAAGCGTCAATGTCTTATTATGGGTGATTTCAATTTGCCTCTAAATGATTGGAGTAAATGGGAAGGAAACTCGACATGGGGAACAAAATTTTTAAATCAACTAGATGACTGTTATTGGTATCAACATGTCAGGGAAAGTACTAGAGAAAAGAATATCCTAGACCTCATCATCACACATGAATCAGATGACATAACAGGGCTGACAGTAGAGGAACCAGTAGCAGGAAGTGATCACGGAGTTCTACGGTGGATGATGACGAGAGAGGTAGCAGAAGTAAAAGGCAAAGGAATGGGTTTTAATTTCAGAAAAGGAAATTACGATGCCTTAAGGTACTACATGGCCTCTATTAACTGGGTAGATATCGCGCAGAGAATGAATACAATTGAACTGTGGTACGCTTTTAAAACATTAATCACAGATGCCTTGAATGCGTATATACCATTAAAAAAATACTCCACGAGGAGGGTTCCAAGTTGGATGAATAGTGAAGTTACCGCATTACTTGAGCAGAAAAAGGTGGCATGGAAACGTTACAGAGCAATAAAAAGTACTGAAGCCTATAACAGCTACAAGGTGATGTGTAATAGAGCCACAGAAAAGGTTCGACAGGCAAAGGCAGTTTATGAGAAATCACTAGCAAACAGAGCAAAGAGGGGGGATAAAGAATTCTTCACATATATAAATGCCAAGAAGAGCAGGACAAACCAGATCGGACCTTTATGTAAGGGAAAGGGGATAGTAATAAATACACCAGCCGCCGTTGCAGATGAACTCAACAGTTATTTTGCATCGATATTTACAAATGAAAAGCCTTTTGTGGCAAAGGGAAATTGTGGGAGCGAAGTTAAAAAATATGTAATTAATGATATTGAAATTTCGCAAGATTATTTAATGAAAAAACTTTCGAGCCTACAGACCAGTAAGGCTCCTGGAGTTGATGGAATATACCCTATAATCTTAAGAGAGGCGGCAAGCGAGTGCATTGAACCATTGAGGCTAATTATGCGAGCATCATTAGACTCTGTGGAGATTCCCTTGGATTGGAAAAGTGCAAATGTATCTCCCATACATAAGGGTGGCTCTAAAAGTGAAGTTGGAAATTATCGACCTGTCAGTCTGACTTCAGTAGTAGGGAAAATCATGGAGGCAATGATCAAGGGTGGAATTCAGGATCATTTGGATGGAATTGAAATTCTCAAGGATACTCAGCATGGTTTCGTAAAGGGAAAATCATGTTTAACAAATCTGGTTCGCTATTTCGAAAGGGTCATTCACGAGCTGGATTTAGGGAATAATTTCGACATTGTTTATTTAGATTTCAGCAAAGCTTTTGACTCAGTCCCACATGAGCGGTTGCTTTATAAGCTGGAACAGGTTGGATTCACTGGGAAAATCCTTAGATGGATAGAAGGATGGCTTCAGGGCAGGAGGCAGAGGGTTGTGATAAATGGCTATTCCTCAGATTGGGTTGATGTAAGAAGTGGGGTTCCCCAAGGATCAGTATTAGGACCACTGTTGTTTTTAATTTTCATAAACGACATTGATGAAGGGATAGAGGGCGTGATGTCTAAATTTGCAGATGATGTTAAAATTGGGAGAGTAGTTAATGATCACTGTCAAGCTGAGCTTCTTCAGAGAGACCTAGATAGACTTCAGGAATGGTCAGAAAAATGGGAGCTGTGCTTTAAACCAACAAAGTGTAAGGTATTACACCTGGGAAACAGTAATCCCAAAAAAACTTATTCACTTGGTGGAGTTCAACTAAAGCCAGTACTGGAGGAAAGGGACTTGGGTGTTACGATACGGTCAGACATGAAATTCTCTGAGCATTGTAAACAGGTTGCAAGGAAGGCCCATGGTGTCCTATCGATGATCTATCGAACTTTTGCAAGTAGAGATAGGGACGTGATAATCCCATTATATAAGGCCTATGTTAGACCACACTTGGAATACTGTGTTCAAGTATGGAGACCGCACCTAAAGAAAGACATCGAGCTTCTTGAAAGGGTGCAAAGAAGGGTAACTCGCCTGGTGAGATCGGCAAAAGGGCGTCCTTATGAAGAAAGACTTCGAATATGTGGGTTGCAGAGTTTGGAAACTAGACACCTTAGAGGAGATTTGATTGAGGTGTTTAAGGCTCTGAGAGGCATCAGTAAAATGAATGAGGACGAAATTTTCAAGATTATAAATGATGCTAGAACTAGGGGACATAAATTCAAGTTACGGGGGGAAATGTTTAGATTGGATTGCAGGAAGTTCTATTTTAGCCAGCGAGTTATAAATTACTGGAATAAGTTGCCTTCATGGGTGGTAGAGGCCGACAGTTTGGGAAATTCAAAGGTCATCTGGATAGTACTTTCGGGTAAGGGAAGCACATAGGATGATAGGTTTAATTTCCTTTTTATTTATTTTTTATTTTATTTTTTTTTATTTATTAATTATTATTATTTAGTTATTTATTATTTTTTTTTTTTATCATTGTTTTGTTCGGATTTTTTTTTTTTTTTTTTTTTTTTGGCTGGTTCAGCATAAGCCATAGGCTTTCTTGCACCAAGCGGCCGTTACTAATACTAATACTAATTGCGCCATCAACTGGCGCAATACCACCTCTTCGCTTATTGGAGGCTTCAAGTGCCCATGTCTAGTCTCCAGAGCAAAGCTCCAGCAATCCCCATCTCTTCCAACATGCAGTATAATCGATGTCTTTTGGGGTTATGATGAACATCATGGTGAGATCCAATCTTCCTTACATTTCGAGGGTGCAGCTCAAAAACGGTGTTCGCAAGCCTGCCTGCCACTAGATAGTCCACCGGATCAATCTTTATTGTTAACTCTCTAGGAAGCTTCCGGATTGCCAGTGTATAATCCTCTTTCCTCTACAATGTCAGATAAAGACCGAAGGGAGTCCGAGTATTGTGTATGCGTGGGGGGGGGGGAGCGTTCTCGATGCCACATTAGCCAAGGACCTGGAAATATTTTTGCCATGTGCACGCCACATCAAAAATTTCATTACTTCACACAGCTCCCCCCCTTTTCTTACTACTGAATACACCATGAATTGTCAATACAATAGAATACATTTATCTGAGAAAAGATCTAAGCCAACCAAACACTCCCTCGTTCAGTTTACAAATATGCGTGGTTTCAGTTCCAGTCTTAAATTAGGTCAATTTCCAGTTACAGTCAATCAAACCCCACGTACTTTTATTATTATTCGCTTAATAATTTCTTTCGCCTCAAAGGTGGTACTTGTGCATATGTCCGCTCTGGTATTGCCTGACAAAGACTTAGTAATTTGGAATCTCCTCTTTTCGACTTTCTCTGGCTTAAAATCTCTCTTCCACATTCAGTCAAATTCATCTGTTGGCTCTCTACCGTTCTCCCACCTCCACTAATCACTTGGAGCTCTTTCACTTCCTCTCTTTGCAACTTGACTTTCTCCAGTTCAACTGCTAGGGGGATGATTCCACAATCATCCCCCTAGCCGCTAGGGGGATGATTGTGTCCGGCTGTCTGTATGATATGCTCCGTAAACTTTTCTTGTTTTGTGTGTTTTTTATTTAAAGTATTAAGTTCCTATTAGTGCCACCACATAAGGATAGGCCCTTGGATTGCCAGGTGCAAGTACTGTATTATTTGAACGGACAACAGATAAGTATTAAATGAATTTCTGCATGTTCATTCCGCTACTCCATACAAGCGCTTTCAGCCATTATCTTGTAGTTCAACTTATACATGTGTCCAACAGACACTTGACCTTGACCAGGCATTAGAGTTTTGCCTAGCCGCTCTGTTCTTCTCTCCCTACTTAGTCCCCTGCTCCCTGTGGATTTCACTGCAGGGCAACTAAGGCGACCGGCTGGTCACAGCGCCTATTGCTTGCTAAACCACAACTGTGGTGATATTAAATTATCTAGTAAAACTACAGTAACTGAATTCAATATGACAAATACTACCTCCTGTCAAAATTCTAACGTCTGCACCATCTGTGGGACTAGCTCTGACCCCATTGTCCAATGTACTGAGTGCAAACAATTAATATGCAATGACTGTACACATTCTGACCTGAAAAAATTAAATAAAAGTCGGCGGAAATCATTCTGTTGTGATAGATGTCGACTCAGAAATTCTCAGAAAAGCCCTATAACTGTTGCAACGCCAAACAGCACGGAACCTGAGTCACTTTCCTCCTCTTCGGCTAACAAAGTTGAAATGCCGTACTCTAGTACATTTGAGACAAATATCATGCCAATAACTAGAAATACCGACTCTGAATCGTACATGGATGAAGCCTCTAATCCTTCTTTGTTGTTGCATCAAATCTCAGATGCATCAACTCAAACACATAACTCCTTCCCTACGGAAACTCTGAATCCAACCTTTGGTATTCTGCAATCAACTGAATTCCAGGAACTACTCTTTAACACTATGCAGAAAATCCTCATTCAAACTCACCTAATCAGCGCACCTCATACTGCAAACTCTGAAATTCTCCTGGATTCTAATACACTCAATGAAGGAAACAGTGAGCTATACACGGAGATCTGTGGTATAAAAACAATATTAGCTAATCAACAGGCTGAAATTTCTGACATTAACGCCCAAATTAAAAATCTCACATCAGTTATGTCTTGCCACTTAAGGGAAGCTAGGAAGAATTCTGAACCTACTCTGGACACCAATGGGCTCAAAGTGAATACGAATTCTTCATTAACTGACGATGCCCTCAGTACTGAGACCAGATCTTCACCTTCTACCGGCCTCAACACTTCTACTGCTGCAAATATTAATTTGCCCAAGCCTGCTAACATTCATGACTCAAGTCATTCAACTGAGCAATTTATTGCCAAACAGACTCTGTTAGATGATTCTTCTGATGTAAATAGAACCACTCCTCCCACCTACTCTCCTCTGCGGAACAGTTCTGTCTGTACTTCTATTTCACAAGCTCAGAATCACCAAGCGGAATCCTCTTCAACATCAGTTAAGGCAACATATGCAAAAATAACTGCTGCCACATCTAATGAGGTCTGCAAACCTGTCTGTAGATCTGCCGCCACAGTGAGTAAACCTGTTTCTGATTGCCAGTCTCAAATATCGCTCCAAAGATCAAAACAGAACAAACCGTCAGAAAATATTAAAGCATCTATATCTCAAGGTACTTTCTCCAAGCTTCCAGCCATAACTCATCAAACACAGAATATAACTACTGCAGAAAAATCTCAGTTACTCAAACGCAAGTATAATATCACAATTATTCCCACAAAAGACCGAATTTTTCTTTCTAGACTTGGACCCTCCACTAAATCTGAAGATCTTATCAACCTAATTAAAGAAGAATATGGTTTCGGAGTAGATGTCCGTTCTCTGAAGACACGATGTCCCGCCTACTCATCTTTTATAATAACATGCCTTCCATCACAAACAAAAAAAAGTGTTGAATCTAAGATCCCTTTTATCAGGGGCTCTAGTAAAACGCTTCACGGACAGACCATCAAGGGAGTCCAAAATCTCCTCTCCACCGGCATAGCAATCAGATACCTTGCTATCTACACATACTACGTTCTCCTCTCGTCATAGAATCCCCAGATCCCAACTGTTCCGTGTTTTCCTTTAGAATTGCATGAGTGAATATAATCAGCAACCTAAACCACTTTAGAGCAATCCAAGGCTCACATATTTACGACATTTACCTGCTCACTGAAACCTGGCTCTCCATTGATATTGATGATCAAGAGATTATAGATGGACAATATACAATCCATAGAAAGGACAGAGGATCTCGTGGAGGCGGAGTAGCTATTATACATTCTAACCATATACTCTGTGAAACTGCATCAAATTTCACAAATATTGAATCAGTATACTGCCTTCTTCATCTTGGCAAGTTAAAGGTTTTAATAGTATTGCTTTATTTTCCACCTCCCTTAACTAATATAGACCTCCAGTACTTAGAAAGCTCGCTGGAATCAATCTTCCCACTAATTCAATCTGCCGACATAGCAATGGTTTTGGGTGACTTTAACTGTCAAATGGCCAATTTAGAATCTTCTTCTCCATCACTGCAGACTAGGGCTCTCTTTAATATGCTTCACAGCTATGGTCTGGAACAAATTTGCAACTTTCCAACCAGAGAAAATGCCCCATATTTCACTCGGATCATTCACCAATTACTTTTGACATCACAGTGACTTCTCATAACTTCAAATGCAGCTCCCGTACTCCTCGATTCAATTTCAGAAAGGCTGACTGGCCTCTGCTCAACCTAGTTCTAAGAAACGTAGACAAGCAGCTCGCTGACGCTATGGATGACATCGATGTGCTCACCAACAACCTGATTAACTGTGTCCATTCAGTTATATCTGATATTGTTCCTCAATCCCATCTTACCGCACGCTCTACCTACCCGCACTGGTATAATAGTGAACTAATACGTAAAATTAAATCCAAAGAATTCTACAGAAACAAGTATAAGCAATCAGGTGACAGGCAATATTACGAAATATTCAACCAACTCCGCAAAGAAGTGAAACCCCACATATTAAACTCGTACAACATGTATACAGAGTCAGTTCAGGATAGTCTGCTTACTCACAGAGATATCAAACCATTCTGGAATTTCATGAAGCATAAGAACATAACGAGTAGAAAGTTACAACTCCATAACGCAGATGGAATTCTCTTATCTGACGAATTCAGTATTGCTCAAGAGTTTGCCAAACACTTTTCCAGAATTGAAACAAATGATACATTGAGACCTGTCTCATTTCCTGACTTCACACCTGTTAAAGATGATATCCTCATTAATCTCTTTATCACTGATGAAGATTTAAATTCGGCATTAAAAAGCATGAGAAATGACTATGCTAGAGGCCCAGACAACATCCCAGGCTTATTTTGGAAAAGGACTGTCACTACATTGAAACCCCTCATACTGCGGATCTTCAACCTGTCTCTCAGGCTGGGGAAGTATCCTAAGCACTTTAAGCAGGTCAATATAGTTCCTATTTTCAAAAAAGGTGATAAAAATGACGTATGCGATTACAGACCCATAACCTTGCAAAACAGCCTGGCTAAACTCTTCGACACAGCAGTGCACAAACATCTCTTCGAATTCTTCAAGCCTTTTATCGATCAGAATCAACATGGTTTCTGCAGTGGCAAGTCAGTAGTCACAAATTTACTTCCTTTCTGGCAATACACCTCTGAAGCTCTTGATAACCACCTACAAGTTGATGCAGTCTACACAGACATATCTAAGGCATTTGATAAAGTCCCGCACGAACAGCTTCTGGAAAAACTTAAACTATATGGCATCCGTGACTCTTTGCTCTCATGGCTACGCAGCTATATTACGCATCGTTCCTTGAGCGTTATCATCGATCAAGTGAACTCAGACTGTTTTATACCACTAAGCGGAGTACCACAAGGCTCTCCCTTAGGTCCTCTTCTCTTCATTGTTTTCGTAAATGATCTTCCTTCTTTCATCTACACCTCCAATGTTCAAGTTGCTCTCTATGCAGATGATCTTAAGATCTACTCAGCAGTGAAGGAGACTACCGATTCTCAACAACTTCAATGTGCTCTCAATAAATTCTCTCTGTGGCTATCTCTGAATGGCTTGTCTGCTAACCCCTCGAAGTGCAAAGTTATCTCTTTCTCATCTTGCAGATCTCCACAACTAATGAATACGGAGTATAGTATTAACTCTGTGATCATCGAAAGGTGTGACCAAGTTAACGACTTAGGGATTCTCTTTTCCAGCAGTGCTAAATTCGATGCCCATGTCCTTAAAATCACCAGCAAAGCATTCAAAACACTGGGATTCATCAAACGGAACACATACAAGTTCAAAAACTACAGATATGCAGTTATCCTTTATAAAACTATTGTTCTGCCAATCCTTGAATTCAGTTCACCCATCTGGAATCCTCACACAAAGACTTTAACTAACAAAATTGAAGCAGTCCAAAAAAACTTTATCCGTTACCTTACGTACCGCAATCCTCTATTCTATCACTCAGTGTATTATGAATCGCTGTGTGATTACTTTCATCTGAGGCCTCTGTGCACTAGAAGAGTTACTGTTGACATCGCCCTCCTAGCCAAAGTAATCACTGGAATTTATGAAGCATCTGATATCCTGAGTAAAATAAACTTCAATGCTCCCTGTAGACAAGTCAGGAACCTTACACCGTTTCGCCTTGACTCTGCCAAAACGGACTTAATGAAGTTCAGTCCACTGAACAGAATCAGCAAATCAGCAAATGACTCTCGCATTGACTTCTTTGACAACTCCCAATCACTGATGAACTCCATCCACAAGTTTGCCTCTTCACTTAAACTGCAAAGTGACTAGCTCACATCTAATTATAGTAGCTTATTATTTGTTATATTATTTTTCTATTCTCTAACGGATTAATTATTACTTGTTTTACCGGTAACTTAACTTAATACAATCCTCTTTTGTACATATGCTGTTATTGTTTGAATCTATATCAATGTTTATCGTCCTGTTGGATTTCATATTATTGTTATTATGTTTATTGATCTGATCTCAGATACACTGTTAATGGTTACCTGTTGTGTATCTTTTTATTAATAAAATAAAATAAAATAAAAAATAAAATAAAAACTTTTCGAACAGTGAGGTAATTTTCCTTGGTGATCTTAATGTTCACAACTCCAGTTGCCTTCCGTTTTCTAGTCACACCGACCCAGCAGGTCGTGATGGGGCTTTTGCAATTACTAATGACCTAGCACAGATTGTTCATTTACCTACAAGAATACCGGACAATCCTAATCATACAGCCAATACGCTTGATATTTTTCTCACACACAACCCTTCTAAGCACACGGTCGAAGTGAGAGGTCCTTTAGGCACTTCAGATCACAACTTAGTGATTGTCTCTTCTCCAATGGAACCTTTATCTCATGGCTATTCCCAACCTCGTGTTGTTTGGCATTACAAGAATGCAAAATGGGATGACCTGCGAGACTTCTTTTATTCTTTTCCTTGGTCGGATTACTGTTTCAAAACTTCTGATGTCAACGTTTGCTCAGATCGTGTCAGTGAAATTATTCTTGCAGGAATGGAATCCCTTATCCCACACTCCACTTTAAAATCTCGTCCTTTATCTAAACCTTGGTTTTCCAATAAATGTGCTAAGGCTGTCCAAGAGAAGAACGTTGCATATCGTAATTGGCTTGTTTCTAATTCTTCAGTTTCATTTTCTGCCTACACCAAAGCTCGCAACAATTGTAAAGCAGTTATTAATCAGTCCAAACTAGAGTTTGAACAGGCTAAGAGTAGAAAACTTGCTTCTTGCCCTAATGGTAGCCGAGCATTCTGGTCTCTTGCCAAAGCTATTGGCCGCAACTTTTGCCCATCTCTGCTCCCACCTCTGTCCAAACCAGATGGTTCTGTTGTCACTTCAGCCAAGGATAAAGCTGACCTGCTAGCATCCCATTTTTCTTCGAACTCATGTATTAATGATCTTGGTAAAACACCTCCCACCATTCCTAACACGCTCCATTCAATGCCTCCTGTGGTCTTCCGTCAAAAGGATATCAGAAGGAATTTGATGAATCTTGATGCTAAGAAAGCTCCAGGTCCTGATGGTATTTCTCCACTTGTTCTCAAAACCTGTGCTCCTGAACTTACTCCTATTCTTTGCCGACTTTTTTCACTTTCTTATTCCAGAGGTGTTTTTCCTTCTGCTTGGAAATTTGCTCATATCCAGCCAGTTCCTAAAAAGGGTGACAAATCCCTCCCATCCAATTATCGTCCCATTGCAATTACTTCTACTCTTTCTAAAGTAATGGAGAAATCAATTAACCGCCAACTCTTAAACTACCTAGAAACCTTCTGTCTGATCAACGATCGCCAGTATGGATTCCGTCAGTGTCGATCCACTGGTGATATCCTGGCTTATCTTACCTATTTATGGACTAATTCAATGGAAAGGTTCGGGGAAACACAAGTAGTTGCTCTTGACATCTCAAAGGCTTTTGATCGTGTTTGGCATAAAGGTCTTCTAAACAAGCTTCCATCTTATGGTTTGCCAACTGTTTTTAGTAATTGGTTATCCAGTTTTCTCTCTGATCGCTCACTGAGGGTGATGGTAGATGGCTCTCTGTCTTCTAACTTCTCCACTAATGCCGGTGTCCCCCAAGGTTCAGTTCTTTCCCCCACTCTTTTCCTCTTGTATATCAATGACCTTCTTCCATTGACTGGAAATCCTATCCATAGTTTTGCCGATGACAGCACATTGCATTCAACTTTCCATTTTGAGAAACCTTGTCCAGCTCAATCAGCTTCAACTTCTCAAAAATCTGCCGCCAATTCCTTAAATGCCGATCTTCAGGTAATTCTCCAGTGGGGCAAAGACAACTTAGTTGATTTCAACCGTTCTAAAACTCAGTCTTGTCTTACATCTCGCAAAATGGATTCTTCTGCTCCTATGCTTATCTTTAGTGACACTCCGATTTCTAGGCAAAAGGATATATCTCTTTTGGGGATTACCCTGACTTTTAATCTCTCTTGGCACAAGCACATTACAAATATTGTTTCCTCTGTATCTATAAAACTTGGTTTTCTCTTTCGCTCTCGGCGTTACTTTTCTCCCAAACAGCTGCTCACTCTGTATAAATCGCAAATCCGCCCTGCCATGGAATGTTGTTCCCACATCTGGGGTGGTGTCCCCAAAACCTCTCTCAGGCTTCTTGATTCCATTCAGAAGAGGGCAGTTAGATTAATTAATGACTCCTCTCTAACAGTCCCTCCACTCTCTATCTCATAGACGTACTGTTTCTGCTGCATGCCTTTTCTGTAGATACTTCGATGGACACTATTCTTCTGATTTGGCTTTTATAATTCCCGCTCTCTCTTTCAAAACAGTCCGAACAAGTGCCTCCACCAGCCAACATCCATTTACTGTCCAACTTCAAACCCACAGAACCAACTTTTCATCTTCCTCATTTATTCATTCAACTGCCGTTTTCTGGAACAACCTTCCTTCGTACGTATTTCCTGAAAATTACAATCTACAGAAGTTCAAGTGCAATGTCAACAAATATCTTCTTTCGTCTTCTCAACCTCCAACCCAAGCACGGTACTAAGTACTATAGCTTATAATACCTCTCGTGTTTGGGGTTCTCATAAAAAAAAAAAAAAAAAAAAAAAAATAGGGAGTTTCTCTGTACCCATAGAACTCAGCCCGGATTTCAGGTGCAGTAATTTGTCGATTGCGTTTAGAACTCAATGTTATAGTTGAAAGGTCTTATCGCAGTTGTCCTGATCGTGGTTTTCCTTTTAAACTGACAGTTTCCTTGAATCATCGAATGGTTTGTACCCCTTTTGACTTGTGGAATTTGCAGAATCTCAAGGGATGTCAGTAATGAACACTTTTTTCGAGAAAATGGTGAAAGGAAAGTGGACCTGGACTCATATGGATTAACAACTAATGAAATCAACTTCATCATCACTAACAGAAGATATATGATGTTGCGTGAATGAAGTTACCGTCCTGAACAAGGTAAACGTTGGAAGTGATCACAGAATGGTAAGATGTACACTTGATATAGATGTAGGAAAGAAAAGGAAAAAACTGACTCGAGTAAATAATACAAAGGTCTTTGAGATAACAGAAGAGGAGAAAACGCACTTTGTACTGGAACTTAAGAACAAGTTTCAGCTTATGCAGACTGCCCAGGACCAAGATATCGACGAGGAATATTATAACTTTCTGAAAGTGATAAAGCCCAAGAAACTTATACATAAAAAGAAATCCAAAGAAGAAATAATTAGTCAAGAAACACTTGTCATGATGAACCGAAGACGACAAATGAAGAGCACGAAAAACACTGACAGGGAGAAAATTGAGTAAAATACTGAGTTATGCAAAGCCATCAGGAAGAGACTCAGAGAGGACATAAGAAGATTTAACACAAGAAAAGTAGAACAAGCATTAAGGGAAAACAAAGGATTTAAAATAGCAGCCATGAGCAGTAATACAGAAAGACAAATGATACTGAAACTGAAGAATAACGATGGTGTACTTATAAACAGCAGAGAAGGCATAATTCAAATCGCAGAAGACTACTATAGAGAATTATACAAGGAGCGAGGGAATGATACCAGCAGTGGGGAAGATGGATTGCAAAGTAGCAACACATACAACATACCCGATATTCTTCCTGATGAGGTAGAACATGCATTGAAGAAAATGAAGAATCGGAAAGCCCCGGGGGAAGATGAAGTTACTGCAGAGTTGTTAAAATTAGGAGGAAAGAGCATGACACAGAAATTGCCGAGAATCATCATAAAATACATTAGGAAAGGCGTGACGTCTAAGGAGTGGAATAATGCAATCATAGTTTTGCTGCATAAGAAAGGAGATAAATCAGAAATTGGAAATTATAGACCAATTAGCTTGTTATCCCACATCTACAAGTTGTTCACAAGGGTCATTACTAACAGATTAGAAAGAATACTTGATGAGAATCAACCGAAAGAGCAAGCTGGCTTTAAGACAGGATTCTCAACTATGGATCACCTTCACGTAATATCACAATTAATCATCATCATCATCATCAGCAGCAGCAGCAGCCATTTTCAATCCCCTCCAGGATGAAGGCCTCTTCAGCAACTTTCCAGTTCCTTCCTTTTTGTGCAATGCCCATCCATTTACTCCCCACAAACTTATGAATTTCATTGATCCATTTCTGTCGTTGTCTTCCAGGTTTTCTTCTAACTCCTCTTGGGTACCATTCTGTTATTTTCTTAGTGCATCTGTCATCATGTATTCGAGCTATGTGTCCTGCCTAATCCATTTTAGTTCTTTAGTTTTGATAAGAATGTCCTTTACTTGAGTTTGCTGCCTAGTCCATGTGTTTCTCTTCTTATCTAACAGTGTGATTCCCAATATAATTCGTTCCATTCTTCGCTGTGTAGTTCTTAGCTTCTCTTCCATTCTTTTGGTGAGTGCCCAAGTTTCACTTCCATAAGTCATGGTGGGGAGTATACATTGGTTCATTATTTTACATTTCAGACAAACTGGGACATTGCTCTTCAGTATGTGACTATATTTCCTGAATGCTATCCATCCAAAATTTATTCCTTTCTTGAATTCCAGCCATTTATCATTATTACAGCTAATAACTTGTCCCAGATAAGTATATGACTCCACCTTTTCAATTACTGCTCCTTCAATCATTATTTCCTTTTCTGTGGAACTATTTTCCTTTCCCTTTTCTGTGGCATACTTGTTCATCATTACTTTTGTTTTAGCCATATTCATCTTTAGTCTAAAATCCTTACTAACTGTTCATAACTGATTAAGATTTTCCTCTAATTCTTGGGGATCGTGGCTTATGACCACAATGTCATCTGCAAATCGTAAATGGTTTAGGTACTCTCCGTTCACATTGACTCCTTTCTGCGACCAGTCTAATCTTCTGAAAGCTTCCTCAAGGGCAGCAGTAAAGAGCATTGAAGATATTGTGTCTCTTTCTCGAACTCCTTTCTCAATTTTAATGTCTTTGTCTAGTCTAATAAAGGAGTTAGCGTTCTCATATATTTTCTTCAAAATCGTAATAAATGGGGTATGTATGCCTTGTCTTTCCAGTGCCCGAAACATTGCCTTATGGTGTATGGAGTCAAATGACTTTTCATAATCCACAAATGCCAGGCATAATGGTGTTTTATATTCATTTGCTTTCTCCGTTAGCTGTGATATTACGTGAAGGTGATCCATAGTTGAGAATCCTGTCCTAAAGCCAGCTTGCTCTTTCGGTTGATTCTCATCAAGTATTCTTTCTAATCTGTTAGTAATGACCCTTGTGAATAATTGGTTTATAATTTCCAATTTCTGATTTATCTCCTTTCTTATGCAGAAAACTATGATTGCATTATTCCACTCCTTAGGCGTCACACCTTTTCTAATGCATTTTGTGAAGAGACTTGCCAATTTTTGTGTTGTCTCTTTCTCCCAATTTTAACAACTCTACAGTAACTTCATCTTCCCTCGGGCTTTCTGATTCTTCATTTTCTTCAACGCCTGTTCTACCTCATCAGGAAGAATATCGGGTATGTCGTATGTGTTGCTACTTTGCAATCCATCTTCCCCACTGCTGGCATCATCCCCTCGCTCCTTGTATAATTCTCTATAGTAGTCTTCTGCTATTTGAATTATGCCTTCTCTGCTGTTTATAAGTACACCATCGCTATTCTTCAGTTTCAGTATCATTTGTCTTTCTGTATTACTGCTCATGGCTGCTGATTTTAATCTTTTGTTTTCCCTTAATGCTTGTTCTACTTTTCTTGTGTTAAATCTTCTTATGTCCTCTCTGAGTCTCTTTCTAATGGCTTTGCATAACTCAGTGTACTCAATTTTCTCCTTGTCAGTGTTTTTCTTGCTCTTCATTTGTCGTCTTCGGTTGTCTGGCATTTGTGGATTATGAAAAGGCATTTGACTCCAAACAGCATAAGGCAATGTTTCGGGCACTGGAAAGACAAGGCATTGATACCCCACATATTATGATTTTGAAGAAAATATATGAGAGCGCTACCTTCTTTATTAGATCAGACAAAGACAATAGGAAATTTAAAATTGAAAAAGGAGTTCGACAAGGAGACACAATATCTCCGAAACTGTTTACTGCTGGCCTTGAGGAAGCTTTTAGAAGATTAGACTGGTCGCAGAAAGGAGTCAATGTGAACGGAGAGTACCTAAACCATTTACGATTTGCAGATGACATTGTGGTCATAAGCCACGATCCCAAAGAATTAGAGGAAAATCTTAATCAGTTAGGCACAGCTAGTAAGGAGTTTGGACTAAAGATGAATATGGCTAAAACAAAAGTAATGATGAACAAGTATGCCATGGAAAGGGAAATAATGATTGAAGGAGCAGTAATTGAAAAGGTGGAGTCATATACTTATCTGGGACAAGTTATTAGCTGTAATAATGATAAATGGCTGGAAGTCAAGAGAAGAATAAATTTTGGATGGATAGCATTCAGGAAATATAGTCACATACTGAAGAGCAATATCCCAGTTTGTCTGAAACGTAAAGTAATGAATCAATGTATACTCCCCACCATGACTTATGGAAGTGAAACTTGGGCACTCACCAAAAGAATGGAAGAGAAGCTGAGAACTACACAGCGAAGAATGGAACGAATCATATTGGGAATCAGACTGTTAGATAAGAAGAGAAACACATGGATTAGGCAGCAAACTCAAGTAAAGGACATTCTTATCAAAACTAAAGAACTAAAATGGTCTTGGGCAGGACACATAGCTCGAAGACATGATGACAGATGGACTAAGAAAATAACAGAATGGTATCGAAGAGGAGCTAAGAGATAACCTGGAAGACAACAATGAAGATGGAGAGATGGAATTCGCAGAGTTTGTGGGTAGTAAATGGATGGTCATTGTATATTAACAAAATGAACTTAAAAGTTGCTGGAGTGGCCTTCATCCTGCAGTGGTTGAAAATGGCTGATGATGACCTCTTTTCATTGAAACAATTTGTGTTTTTTTTTCTGATGCTTCTCATTGATTCACTTTCTTCATACAGAGTTATGATAGCACTTCTTTTTTCGACCGTCAGTTCTTTATTTCTTGCCTGTTTATCTCGAAACACACAAACGTGCTCCAAGCACTCTTTCTGCATGACGAGTGATCTATATGTATAAGCCACAGCTGTTACTCCTGAATTTATATTATTGCATAACTCTCTGTAATCATCTGCAACCTCTATAATATTAAAATAATGCTCCCACTTTTTAGAATAATCTAGGGTGATGTAGGACGTTCTACCACATTCATGAGTATTTCACATATTTCTGGAATATTCTCGAATAACTTTCTTTATACAAACTAAAAACCTTCTTAGTGTATTATTACAATTTTTTGACTTTTATCTTCTTAATAGAAAATATTTTTATAAAAATTGATAAAAAAGTTTGTCCTATTTTAATAAAAACTTCGGGAAAAAAAATAGTAATCATAATAAAAGTGAAACGGATTCCGAAATTTTAAGCAGGAGTGTAGGTCGTTTGGTCTGAACCTGTCTAATACAAATTAGTCGGGTTCAGACCGAAGCCAGACGCCCGTCTAATTTGTATTAGAGCAAGATGCTCCCTACAAGAATCTCCGCTACTTGGGGTTTAATGAACGACGGTGTATCTGTTGTACAGAGATTGGTGGTCCAATAACCAAATGATATTTGGCTGACGGTGACCCAGTGCTGCTGGGTTACGACTCCTTGATGCGAAAGGCCACAGAGAAGCCGACCAAACTTTTAACTGAAATGCTCCAGTGAGTTAAATAACGAGTCGGACCACAGTTGAAGTAAGGAGGTATTTCGAAACTCACTAGTCGTGGTATCGAAGCCAACAGCTGAACCAGGTTCTTCTCCTGTTAACAAAACACCAGAAGGTACGATTACTGTGGTCTGATGAGCACTGGAGATTTCCGTAAACGTTCCTGGTCTGACAAATCGTGGTTCCTGTTGTTTCGTGCTGATGGAATGACCAGAATGTGCCACCATCCTGCCAGGTGTCAACGATGATGGTAGGTGAAGTGGTGTGCAGAGTCCTTTCGTGGTGTACATTCGTGGCTGTAATCTATTCATTTGCAAATGGGTTCTTGCAGCAGGATAATGTGCCATGTCGGAAGGTCAGAGTTGTACCGAACTGATTCCAAGAACATGTGAGTGAATTCAGCGTGCAACGATGGCCTCCTCGGTCATCATCTCTTAACTCAATTGGGCACTCGCTGGACGAGGTGGAAAGAGCTCTTCAGAGCATCCATCTGCACCTAACATCTGTAGGAATCAGTTGAGTCAGCACGGGTCAGTATCTCTGTGGCGTGCTCACAACGACTCGTTGAGACGCCGTGAAGAATTCAAAATGTTCTCAGCTTCGAAGAGAACCTATTCGCCATAAGGTACGTGTACGTAATAAAGCGGCCACTTAGTGTATTTTCACAACTAATTTTTGCCGTTAGTAACGCTGATATAAAAACGATGTGGCGAATTTGCGTAGAACGTTTTTGGATAATTTAATTAAATGTATTTGTTTGCGTTCCATTTCGGGCGCATTTGAATTTCGTTTTTTAAAATAATTCATTTTCTGAGGTTCTTTCAGAAGCATTCTTTCCAAGTTTTGTAATAAACAGCGCGTAAAATGTAACATTATTTCAGCGTCTGTGATTTTATAAATTAAAGAATCGTAGCCTATTGCGAACGCTTTCTTAATCCAGTTTCTTTTTCGTCTTGGATTTTAACAGCATCGAAATATTTAATGTTTTCTGCGGCGATTAATATAATAAAACTGTTATTATATTTAGGCCACCCCAATATTTAAATTCATCTGTAGTGCTGTGTGTCTTATGTCTGTTAATTGCGTGTGTTCTCTGGTCGATTTTTTTTTTTTTTTTTTTTTTTTTATGAAAACCCCAAACACGAAAGGTATCAAAACCTATAGTACTTAGTACCGTGCATGGGTTGAAGGAGAAGTATGGAGGGAGGGGGATGCCGGAAACTTTGCACTAGAGACTAAACATGGGTTTCACCACTTCAAGCCTCCATTTGTCTGTTTGCTGGACGAAAAACCCCAGTTTCTGGGGGGGAACCTTGCTATCTACGCCTGAGACCAACTAACTCAGCCACGGAGTGAAAAAAGCCCATTAAAGTTCATCGCGTCATCGACGGGATTCGAACCCGGACTTTTCCCATTGGGTGTGGGGAGGACGGTGACGATACCACTGTGCTACTCGCGCAGAGAGATTAATATAATAAGCAAATAAAAATAATTCGTGACATGTATTTAGTAAACTGATAACAAGAAAACGTGTGGCAAGCAACGGACTTTCATTGGCGGACGGAGAACGTTTCCTTTTTGCGCATGCGCCATATTGCCCTTTCATTTATTCAATAAATGGTGTTGTACACTGTATGTTATGTACGAAAACAAAAAGAAAAAAAAAAGAAAGAAAGAATAATAATGCGCGTACATCGATTTGTCCGATTTTTTTAAATTATTTTATTTATTATTTATTTTTTTTGAAAAACAATTCGTTCCCGAAAACAGAGAAACGTTCTTTGGAGTGGAACTGGAATCGGTACTGCGATTTTGTCACCATAAAGTGCGGAGTGAACTGTTACTGGTTTTGTGATTTCGGTTCCATTACGAAAATTCGCAAAGTCCCCACCACCCCAAAAGGGTAAACTATGTAGTTCGCTGTTATTCTATTATATTATAGAATTATTTAATTTTATCTAATTAATTATATTATTATTATTATTATTATATTTCTCGGCATAAACTACATAGTTCGCTATTTCTGTTATAGATGGCAGCACCAGTCGTTATTTATAGCGAAATTCGATTTTTAGCCCTTTAAGCAATTTATTCGTTTGAAGAGCGTGCAATTTAAACGGTTTAGTGGACCACAAGACAACACTTCAGACATTGAATAAAACATTTAAAAGAGAAAAGATTTTAAAAGAGAAAATGTTTAAGAAATCACGCGCGATCAATTGGAAAGGCTTCACAGAGATTTTAAAGTGAAATTACAATAAAAGGTAAAAACGCAGTATTAACAATTAAAGAAGGGATTAATAATCGAACAGTATTTGGCTTCCAAAATAAATTTCTGGCAAAAGGGAGGTGTTGTTGCTTTTAAACATTGTCGTTGTTGTTGTTGAGTTTAACGACACATAAGCTGATAGGGCCATTTTGTGGCGTTCTAATGGTGAATGAATTAAACGTTGCCATTTGCTCTTAAACAGTCTTACGATCTCTTAATCTTACAATTTCCTAACGCCCAGAAAAACGGACTTCGTCGGAATAACAAAAAAAGAAAAGAAAAAAAATGAGGGAAGTCGCAGCTTCCCCGCTCGCTGTTAGAAAACTGCGAAAGCGCCTTTGAAGGGCAGTCGGACCATTTTACCGATGCCTGCCCTCGTACATTGACGAGGCTTCTTCCGTGAACGGAGTTCAGCGCGAGACAATCAATAAATAACCGGCGGCGTTCTTCTTTGCGAACTAGTGGGGGGGGGGGGAGATTGTCTGTAACGCATCTTCGGGCCGACAAGGAGCGAAGAAGGCGAACTGGAAACGTTTTTACTACCGAATTCGCAGACTGACGGTGCGTGGCGATCAACCAGAACGTGTGTGTGTGGGGGGGGGAGTTAATAATGCGCCGCACTCGGGCAGCGAATGACGTTAACGAGTGGACGGGGGAATGAAATGTGGCGGCGACAGAACGGCAGGTGAGCGAGTCACGACTTAGTCGCAGCAGTCGGTGCGGTGAGGAGGGAACGCAGTGTCAAACGTGCGGAGTAACCCTTGCGGAAAACAGAACACTTTGCGGGTCGCGCAGGTTCACTGGAACGCAGTACGAGAGACTCAAGCGCGCGGGTGACTGCGAATAACACAAAGGCGATGCACACTCGGCATGTTCGCCCTCAACCGCCGATTCACGAGATCCCGATCGAGTGCTGTCTGTCACTTCGGTACCGAAATTAATCGCGAACGATCGTGAACGAAACGTCGGGAGTGTTGGGACAGACGCCCTTCTCGGCGGTAATAACGACTTCTCGATATCGATTAAATTTCGTAAAGTGACCTCACATAACACGATGACCCGTCCACGGACATGAAAAAGGCGTCACGTCCTCGCCAGGGAAGTCGCGTGTGTGCGCAAGCAACGTGGTAGTGAGGTGTTCGTAAACTGAAACTTTCCCCGTAATCGTGTCGGGTGGAGTTACACTGTAGAGTGTAGAGTGTGTTTAGTGTCAAACGGCACCAGCGGTTCCTCCCACCTCCGCGTGCTATACATTGAGGGTGTGAAACAGAACACTGTCAATGCCAGAGGTTTAAAAGTGTATGGCTTTTGTACATGTGTAGTGTCGTGTACCGTTGTTCCTCTGGTCATTTAGCCGCTGGACCCCTAATGGGACCCAACGTTGTCCACACTCTGTCTCGTGGAGGCAGACCAGATACACCAGTATTATAGTTATTTACTCTGGCAGGTTCTGTCACCTAATTTCCTGAGATTTCAGTGGAAGGACCTAAAAAAAAAAAAAAACCCGCTATAGATAGGGGTCAGCCAAAACAAAGGGAGTACTAGTTGGGCGATTTGATGTTGTTAAGTTTGCTCAAACAATTTGGAATTGATTCAGCCACTAGTTGTAAGTTAGAGAAGGGGAGAGAGACTGAAGACTGGGGGGTAAAGACAGAGATACGCGGTCCATAGGGAAGATGACCCCAAGTCAGTGGAGCAGGCCCATGCCCCACCAGAGTGAAAAAGAGGGGTGGCGAGGGGGGGACACCAGGGATGAACTCCCCCTCCCGCCAGGGAGTGGAGGCAAAGGACCACGCAAGGGAGCGTGGCTAGGGAGGCCTAAAGGCAGCAGCTGAGCTGAGCTGTGCTGGTGTAGGTTCTGTCACTCCTGGGACAAAGGAAGGAAGGTGTGTTTTTTTTTTTTTTTTCCCTTCTCCTGAGAGGACTGTCATATCCAGGAAGTTTCTTACTTTGATCTTCAATGGGTGATGTTTGGGTGCCTAACCCGTCTAGCAGTGAAGACAGACTGCGCAAACTCTGTAAAGGCGACATAGCGCTGCTCGTCCATTATAATCAGGTGCTCACAATGCCGGGGATTTTCTTGCAATTTAGTGGCAAACCTTAGCCGGAACTCGTCATATTCATGGCAATCATACATCACGTGATCCCACGTTTCTTCAGCCCCGCAGTGAGACAGCGGATCTTCTTCTATGCCTAGGGATGTTAGCTTCGCTTTAAAGGGTCCGTGGCCTGTCAATAGAAATGTAGTATGGAGGCCTGGTGAGAGTACCAGGGAGGAGGCTTTGGACTGATGAGATTCACAGAGGGAATGAACTTTTTGGTTATCAATCCTTTGTTGGCGGTGTCCCATGTCTCTTGCCAGGTCCTGTACATAATTTCAGAGATTCTCTTCCTTTCCTGTTTGGGGTTGTTATCAAGGTTAAGAGTGATGCCTGCTGTTTCGGTGGGAATACTCTTCTTCAATCGTTGATATAATCCTCTTCTTATTACCTCTAGGTAGGGGTATACATCCAGCTAGCACCTGCAGAGCTGGGGTGCTTACTGTACGGCACGCCCTTGTTACGGCAAGGAGCATAGAACGCTGTATGGAGTCTAGTTTACGGCGATTTCGGTCGAGGGAGGCCCTAGTACACCATACTGAGGCTCCATAGCAAGCTATTGGCACAAATATGGCATTATAGATGAGGGCCAGAGCCCGGCGCTTAAGGCCCCTGTCTGCACGGCTGATACGGATGATCATGGCCGAGTATTTTTTTCTGTGACATATATTTCAAGTGAGGATGGAAATTTAGCTTCATATCTAAGACGATTCCTAAATACTTGATTTCTGGGTCACAGCGACAACAACGATCGATGTCTTTCTGATTACGTTTATGCAAATGGGCAGGCAGAAAATGCAGAGCGCGCGGCGAAGTTCTCTTTGCCAGTTCCCAACCAGCTCGACCTCCTTTTCATTATCATCATCATCATAATCTTCCTTTGCCAGAAGCAACTTAAGCGCAGTCACAGGTCAGCCTGTCGATTACCTCAGCCTCGATAATTCCAGGGATAGCAGACGCGGCGGCGATGTTGCGTTGCTGTACTCATCCTGTTTGAAGCAGTCCAAATTTCAAGTGACCCAATCAGATAACTTCGAAGCCCGCATCAAGAAAGAATGGCATACAACTGTAAATTTGTCCTGTATATATCTCCCACCCTGCCCGACCATACAGAAGATTCTTGGAATGAACTGCTAGCATGGATAGCAGCCAACCTAGCCACCAATACCTTCATTATAGGCGTTTTTAACATGCCTACGCCTAGACATGATGAGGGCACCGAAGATGTCATATCAGTCATTGGCACATTTGACTTAGTTCACCAAACCACACCTCCTACCAGGGGATACCAGACATTGGATCAATTATTCCACAATCTCCCACACCTTAGTCTGACGAATCCCATCAATTCAACACTCATTTGTGGCCAGTTTACAGAGTTCTGCAATCATCAGAGCATATTAAGATCAGGAGCCGCCTTGACTAAGACACAACAAGACACTTGTCCAATAACGTATTCAAAAACATAACGTGTCCAATGACACTTTGCCATCCGAGAATGCTCGTGTTCCTCTTCTACGCTCAATAATCACCTACGCTCGTACATCCAGAAATAAATTATTATCTGTATATTTCCCTTTCGAGACACCCATTCGCAGCACGTGGCTAGAGGGTGTGGTTACATTATTTCAGTTTTTATAAGCGTATTTACATGAATGTATTTACAGAATTTGAGATAAAAAAACACAGAGCATGCGGTTAATAAATAAATATAATCTTTATTGTGTACAAAAGGATGTATACAATTTACCCTTCACGGCAGGAATGCCAGGGGCTTCAAATTGGCTGGTGGACAAAGGCCTTGAGGACGGGGCCCACATCGAAGTTCGGGTTCATCCCCCAGGGCCAACAATATAATAAGTTTCAGTTAAATTATTCACAATATATTCATAAAAAGATATTATACAGTATTTTTTGACATTATATACAATATTATGCAGACATCCTTTCTAAATTTATTATTTTGCCACATTATTGTGCAGTTTGCCTGGTTGAGTTTAGTTCATCAAGGATTTCTCTCTCTCTCTCTCTCTCTCTCTCTCTCTCTCTCTCTCTCTCTCTCCGGTATTTGCGGTCCTTGACAAATTTGTAGAGGTCGCCTTCGAATGCTTGGATTGTGCAAAGCATCTGCTTGGGGAGAAAGCGGTGGCTAAGGGCTAGTCTATTATGGTTGGCTGTAAGTGTTGGAGCTGACCTCAGTCCGGGTTGAGGGATTCTCCAGCTGCACAGTTCCCATATGTTTGGCTCCAAGATTATTCCAGTGGTCATTTTGACAGTAGGGTGAGGCGTCTTTCCATTATAAGACTTGGCAGTCGGGCAAAGTTCAGTGCGGCTGTTCTTTGCTGGGGTGGACGACGATGTTTATGTGTGATCCAACGAAGCAGCCAGTATTCGGAGGAGTACACACGCTTGATATTCGTAGGGGCTGCAGATGCCTATATTTCTAAGACGTATAACACGACGGAGTATACAGAGGTGAATACGTACCGCCGAGTCAAATCCAGATCCTTAACGTGGAGGAGTTGTTGTTCGGTAATCCGCATTTTGCAATGAGCATGTCAATGTGGGGCTTGAAGGTCAGTTTGGAATCGAAGACGACTCACAAGTCCGTATGTATATTTACCACTGGAAGGAGAATGCCATCTAGAAAAGTTTGGACTTCAGTGGGTTGGTGCTTCAACGAAAAGACACTTTGGGCTGATTTTGCAGGATTAATAAGTAGTCCAAATTGATGGAGATAGGATTCTAAGTCGTGTAGCTTTCGATTGATCATTTCATTAATTTTTGAGATATGTTCGCCGGGGTTAATCTGGGTGTGTAACTTAATATCGTCAGCATAGCAGATTATGTCTTCTCTTTCTTGATCAAACGGAAAAATGACTGCAGTAAATAATGCTCCGCAGAGGACTCCGCCTTCGGGAACTCCTGCAGTGATTTTTCTTGAGATTATCTCTTGATCCGCTGTAAGAACAACAATTCCGTCTGATAGTAGGGTTGTGATAAACCACATGTCACCTTTTATGTGGAAGTAATTTTCTAGGAGGTGAATGAGTAAGGGAATGCTGATTGAGTCGAGGGCAGCTTCCAAGTCGACGTACGTGACGGCAAGTTCCGCTTTAGGTTCTAGTGCTCTGAGAATGGTGCTGGTTATGGATGTTAAATTGGTGACTGTGGATCTTCCGGGAATGGCATAGTGAATTTGTGGGGTTCTGTGAGGCAAAATTTGATCGGGGATGGTTGAAAGTAATGCCTTCTCCATAAGATTCAAAAGGCTGGAAGAGCAAGAGATTGGCCTGAATTGTTCAATGAGGGATGCAGATTGGCATTTAGGATGTAGCCTCACAGCATATCTGTTCAGAGAGAGGGGGAAAGTAAATAAATAAAATTTCTGTTTATACTCCGGAACGACAACCAAGTCAGTAGAGTTTACAATAAATCTTCAATACAAACATTTATCGTATTTAGTAGTCAATGGCTTGAACGCCGGTCCACTCAAGTAACGCGTGCTATGTACTCTCGCTCCTGACCACTGGGCTACTTCAGGCCTTTGTGTTGCGTTAAGACAGTTAAAAATTGAGAGTAGTGGATCGATGATAAACGTTCTGAGACACTTGATCATGACCCCTGGCTTGTAGCCGTGAAGGGTATTGTGTACGGCGTGGGACTTTTTTATGCAATAAAGAGTTCTTGTTCTTCTATGAATTGTGGTACAAGGTCAGGGCCTGCGGTTGTGGTGGGTGGCAATCCATTTATAATAGTTATAAGCTGCTTCCTGGTGATGCTAAAGGTGGCGATCATATCCGTTGGGACGTTGTTGACAGGTAAGTAGCCTTGATATGTCGGGGCCACATTGTTCGAGAACCGTGCAATGTGGTCCACCCACAGTTCACTGGTGCCTCATAGCTGGGATTTCGATCGTGCGGTCACGTTTCTATGTGCTCTGATTAATAAGTGATTTTAGTGTTGATTAAACATGGATTTACTATTCGCCAAAGATTCGGACTTGAAGAACTAACGATACTGAATCATCAGGTGATTTTATGTGAATTTCTGTGCGGATTTCAAGAATTTATGTGAGTTTTTAAATTCTTACATATGTTAGCGTTGTGCCTGTATGCAGTGCGTATGCATAGAGCCAATATGGCCGCCTTCACGATCGTTAATATGGCTGCCAGACACGTTGTTCATTTCACACTCGTGGATTTCAGTTTAAAGTGTTTTTCTCATCAAAAGTATATACAATGATTCCTCAACTCCAGTGGACTCTCAAGGTGAGAAACTTTCTGTGCTTTGTTGGGAATTTGGCTGGTTAGAAGCGTCACTATTTGTATTCTTTGTGCCAGACCGCATGGTCACCATGTGGCTGACATTTGGGATATAGAGAGGCAACCGACATAACGCGGTCGCCACGCTTCTATCGAGCAACTTGACTGGGGAGGTGACCCAAGCCTAGTAACCTCGGACTGTGACCTAGTCCCAAATTTTCAGCGATCTTCGTACTCTTCATTTTAAGGAACAGTGACCAAAACGGTTCCCCCCCCCCTCCATTACCATAGACTTACAATGGTGAAATGTCATCTTTTCCCGATGCGCCAAATAACTTTTTAGTATTACCAGAAACTTCGCCGACCCTAAAAACCGCAAAGAAAGTGACCCCGCTCTCCTAGGAGTATTTCTGTACCGAGCTGTTTTCTCCCCCCCCCACAATCTAACTGGGGGCACAAACCAAACTTCAACGGCTTACTGCAAGCCAACTAATATACCCACAAACTTGTGGCTGACATCATCCGCCAGCAAAATCCAAGCCCTAGCAAACACTATCAACAAAATCCCGCTAATTTCGGACGACCCCGTTAATCCGAATTTTGTAGACATGGACGGGGAAACAGACAAAATGAAGGACACACAGCAACCTAATCAATGCGACTACATCCAGATAACCGCAGAGCAATCAGAGGATTTGGAGGACACTCGCCCGGGGGCCCTCTCAACCAAACGGAAGAATGTCAAACGAATGGCACCAAAATCAGAACAACGTGAAACGCGGTCTCAGACTGAAGCGAGAGACCAATTACACAACACAACCTCACAGAAGGACCAGAACGACGAAAAGCAACAGGACTCACTACTTGACCCTGCTCTCCCAGAGGGTACTGTCTACCAGAAGTCTCTCTTCCTAAAGATGGCCCTCGAAAACTTATTCAAGGACCACTCAAACAGAGTATCCACAGGCCTTAGGGCCCAAATAGTTACGATCTTCCATAAAATGGAAACGATACTCCTAGACACTCATGTCGAATGTGAAAGAGCGACCTCGCGACTACAAGCATACATGGAATGTGGGGCAAACCAAATGCCACAGCGCGCCTCCACATACGCTCAAGCGCTGAGGACCAGAACCCAGGAACCACCAGAGACGACACTCCAATCGGCATCCAGACGGAAGACACTACTCCCAAGGCCGAATTTGGTCATCCTCAGACCAACTTCCACAGAGGAGCACACCTCCAGCGAAGCAGTCAAAACCACAGTAATGACAAAACTAGCAGAGGATCTCAAGACCACAAAAATTAAATCAGTACGGAAAACGCGCAACACAGGCATAATAATCGAAACGCATACGCAGGAAGATGCCCAAAAAATAATAGCCAATCCGAGAATACAAACTCTTGGCCTGGAGGCCGCGCCCCCCCAAAAAAGAGGGCCTAGCATAATTATATTCAACACGGACAAAGACCTCACACCAACAGCTCTTCGAGAAGAACTGTATATGAGAAACCTCCAGCAAGAACACCCGGAGGTAGATCCAGCATCACTTATAAATCCGAGGTATCAAACCAAATCCCGAATAGGTAGCGCCACAAACTGGGTGGTTGAGCTTTCGCCTGCGGCCTGGAATACTATAAATAAACACAACAGAGTGTTCATAAACTGGGGCAGTCATCGCTACAATGAACATGTGACAGTCCCCAAATGCTTCCGGTGTGGCCGCTTCGGACACACCACCCACACATGCGCCCAAACGCAACCAACATGTGGGCACTGTGCTGAAGTAGGACACGAATTTAAGACATGCCCTAAAAGAGAGGATCCACCAACATGTGCAAACTGCAAGGCGCACAAAATCCAGGCAGACCATTCAATCCGTGACAACAAGTGCCCTGTATACATAAAGGCCAAGGGAGTATACCAAACAAGACTCGACTATGGAAGCACGCCCTAAACAGTATAACCAACTAAAAGTTCACTTCACACAGCTCAACGCGCAAAGGTCTAGGGCGGTTGCCGCCCAGTTGGTAAAAAAGGCCAGCGAAGAAAATGTCGACATTATGCTCGTGCAAGAGCCGTATACACACAGCAAAAAGGTCAGGGGATACCCCATGCAATACAAGATTGTGCATACTGATGCTGAAACCCCGTGGGCAGCCATCCTAGTTAGAAATCCGGATTACACAGTGACTAAACTATCAAACTACTGCCTCCCCTGGGCTGCGTGTGCCCACATAGTCACCGCACTAGGGGAATTTTATGCTGTCTCAATATACAGTCGACCGGGGGAAGATATCCTCCCAACAATTAACTACCTACAGACCATGCACACAGAATTTCCGAACGCCAAAATAATTGTAGGCGCAGACGTAAACTGCCGCTCACCGGCATGGTATAGCGAAACCCCAGGACGGAGAGGCGTTGTGAACGGGCAGCATCTGGAAGAGTACCTCACAAACAGTTGCTATAATATACTTAACCAGCCAAACAACCTCCCAACATTCTCCAGTACTATGTGGGAGACAACAATTGATGTCACCCTTGCCACAAGATCCGTCACTGATCACATCACAGCCTGGACAGTAACGGAAAACTGGACAACATCGGACCACAGAGCAATAACCTTCCAACTAAACCGAACAATAGCCAGAAGCACAACACCCAGACAAATACAGCACAGATACGCCATAGGAAAAGCAGACTGGCCCAAATTCCAACAAACCATACGGGTGGCCGCCCACACATTCAATACAGAAGAGACAACCCCAGACCAACACCAGGCAAAACTGGTGAGACTTATCACAGAAGCGGCGGACAAATCTATCAAAAGAAAGAAACCATCTCCGGGGGCGGTACCCTGGTGGAACCCTGAGCTTCAGCAACTAAGGCAGGTAGCAAACACCTGTCGGAAAAAATTCCAGCGGGCTAGACGTGATTGGCCTACTGCAGAAGTAGAGGCGCTCCGGGAACGATACCGCACTGCAAGGAATCAATACACAGCAAAAATCAGAGAAAGAAAACAGCGTACATGGGAACACCTAGTTTCCACGACAGGAAATGACAACCCCTGGGGAGTGGTCTATCGGGTGACTACAAATAGGCTTCCCAGAGGCGAGGTACTCCCAGCAATGAGGAAACCGCAAGGGGGGTTCACAAAGACGTGGCACGAAACTGTCAACAATATTTTGGATGCTATGTTTCTGCAGCACACTGATCCCGCTACGCCAGAACAAGTACTGCTCTGCCAACAGAACAGGATATACACAACCCAGCAAATTGAGGAACCTTTCACCAAGATTGAGTTGGAGATCGCGGCGGCCAAGCTGAGAAACAAAACGTCCCCAGGCGAAGATCTCCTAGAGCCAGAGATCATCAAGAAAGCAGTGGACACTATCCCGGAGGAAATACTGAAACCATACAATAAATGCCTCAAAGAAGGCTACTTCCCGTGCAGTTGGAGGGTGGCGACGCTCCGGCTAATCTTGAAGAATCCCACGAAGAGGCAGGACCTCCCAGGGTCCTATCGCCCGATAGCGCTCCTGACAGTTCTCAGCAAGCTTCTTGAACATCTCCTGCGAAACAGGATAGAGAAGCACTATAGAAACGCAGGCCTAGAGTCACCCAAACAATTTGGATTTCGAAAAGGATACTCCACCACCGATGCCCTACGCAGCATCATCAACGCTGCAACAGAAACAGACCGCAAATACTTTCTTGCCATCGCGGTTGACTTTGCCGGGGCGTTTGACACCCTCTGGTGGCCAAGCGTCCTCAGCAGGCTCCGTGAGGCCAAACTCCCAAGTAATCTCTACAATTGCATCAGCAGTTACCTATGCGACAGGTCAGTAAAAGTCACTGCTCCTTACTGTACAATAACCAGACGCATCTACAGAGGATGCCCACAGGGCTCCGTCCTGGGCCCACTGCTCTGGAACGTGGTCCTGGACGGATTCCTCAACCTCAACCTCGGAAATGCAACCTCCCATGCGTATGCGGATGACCTTGTCCTGACACTGGCAGAAAACTCCAGGGCACAGCTGGAAAACACAGCAAACCGGGCGCTCGCCACTCTACAACAATGGGCTGACGAAAATAACCTGAAGATATCATCCACTAAGACAAGCTCCATCCTACTTCGGGGAACCCTAGACACCAGGAGACCCCCCCAAATAAAAGTACAAGGAACCACCGTCAAGCTGACCACAGAAATGAAATTTCTTGGGGTTGTCCTTGATAGAAACCTATCCTTCACTCCCCATCTTAACTATCTCAGAAACAAAATCAGAAATTACTCGTCACTATTTGCAAGAATCACCCGCAAGGACTGGGGCATAAAGAAGAAAACCCTTGCTCTTTTTCACAAAACTGTGTTCCTGCCAGTCATCCTCTATGCCTCGGGTGTCTGGTACAAGAAAGCAACCACTGCAACTAATAAAAGAAAACTAGAAACCATACAGAGGTACATCTTACTGACTATCTCACGAGCTTGCAAAACAGTGAGTACACACGCGCTTCAGGTGCTCACGGGTGCCCTCCCCTTGGACCTGGAAGTGATACGCAGTGGACTCCTCTACAGCCTTTCCAGAGGCATTCCGGATACCTGCCTAAATTTCACATTAAATGTAGCCATCGAACCGAAAATAGAGAAAAGAAGACTAACTGTATATCTTCAGCAAACCTGGCAAACACGGTGGCAAAACTCAACAAAAGGGCAAATAACGCGAAAATTCCTCCCAACTGTCTCGGCCGTATACCCAAAATACCCAAGCTGGCTCTCCCCAGGATTGCTGGTCACGTACCTCCTAACTGGCCACGGCGCCATCAGATTCAAACTAATGACCTTTGGACTGAGCAACACTGCCCTCTGTCATTGTGGCTTAGTGGAAACGTGGGAGCATTTAATGTACCACTGCAAGCTTTATGAAGACCTCCGATGCCGACTAATTACGGAATTACATTATGTACCAGAGAATCAAGAGGAACGCTTATTGGAGGAAGAGCATAGCTACAAAGCACTGGCAAACTTTGCACAAGATCTTTTTCACAGAAGGTATACTCTTCCGCCCCCACAGCCACAATAGCGTTTCTCAGGCTCACAATATATGACTTTGCAAACAACCATATAAGGTGCACGGACAGTCACCATCAAGACAATCCACAAAGGGATTGCATCCCAGGAAGAAACAGCATTAAAAAAAAAAAAAAAAAAAAAAAAAAAACTCGACAAACTCGGATCCAACAAATGGACCCAGGATCCAATAACTAATGACCATGACTCCAGATAGAGACATAAGTACAGACTGGACTAAATACCCACAACTACGGACCTGACTAAGACACCTGTCCTGCTGCCAAGTGACAACCACAGACAGGAACCTACACACGGATGGGACAACAAGGACCTGACTCAAGCAGACATGCAGCCGCCAGGCCATATGGCGACCTGTGCCGGCTCCCTTGCCGGGCACACTTTCCTCCCTTCCCTGGCAGAGGGGGAGGCGACAGCCTTCTTGTTGCCTCCCCCCTGCCATCCCACATCTTTCTCTCTGGTGGGGCATGGGCATGCCCCACTGGCACATGCTGGGGTCGTCTACTCTATTGACCCCAGTCTTTCCTAGCTATTCCCCCCCAGCCTTCAGTCTCCTCCCCTCTCTATCTCTATGCCAGCGCAAGACCCACACCAAAATTCTAGCTTCTCTAAATTATTTCGCCCTCTCCTCGGCCATTAAATTTTCAAATGCAACACCTTAAAACCGGGAAACATGTATGTGATCAACATACAACGTGCGAATTTTTTTTTTTTTTTTTTTTTTAAGGTCCTAGCCACTGAAATCTCAGGAAATTAGGTGGCAGGACCTGCCAGAGTAAATTAATTATAATACTGGTGTACCTGGTCTGCCTCCACGGGGCGAAAGTGGGGCAACGTTGGGCCTCAGTAGGGGTCCAGCGGCTAAATGACCAGATGAACAACGGTACACGACACTACATATGAACAATATCCATACACTTTTAAATCTCTGGCATTTCCAGCAAACTCACTGACCTCATAAATCGTACAGGAAACCGTAACCACCCACCAAAAACAGGTGAGAGGATAACCCCATATCTTACAAAATTGTGCACTGCACACAGGATTACACCTTGGGCGGCAATAAATCGTAAGGAACACGGAATATAACTGTCACAAAAAATCCAGCAGCTCTGCACGCCTTGGGGCAGCCCTGTGCCCAGTTTAATCACTTCGATTGGAACCATTTCACGTCATAGCTCTCTACTGTAAGACCTGGCATAGAAATTGACTTTGCCACAGCGTACTTAGAGAACATACAATCAATTTTAGCCGGGACACAAGATAATTATTGGGGGCAGACGTAAAACTGCAGATCACTACTGTGGCATAGCCGCACCCCTGACCACAGAGGAATGGCTAATGGACAGAAAGTTGGAAGACTTTCTAACAAACTCGATATTCACTGTTATTAACCAAACCCTTCTGTCTCCCAACATTCTGCAAACACGCTTTGGGAAGCAAACCATAGGACGTCCACTATGGTAACAAAAAAATATAGAAAAATTTATATCACAGACTGGACAGTCCAAAGTGATTGGTCCAACATCTGACCATAGGACAATTACATACTCCATAAAAAAGAAACCTACAGAGAACACCGATAATAAGGCAGATGCAGAGCAGATTCAATGTTCACAAAGCTAACTGGGACTTATTTAAAGAGAAATCTCCGTAACCAGGAGCAAACTCTACATGGAAACGCATGGAAAATCTGGCTCCTGAGATGGAAAATCCCGAAACACTGCAAAGAAAAGTGACCGAAAATGATTACCACGGGCAGCTGAAGTAGCCATGAAAAGAAGAGTACCCAAAAACCAGAGCAACACCATGGTGGACACCAGAGCTCCAAAGACCTGAGAAAGATAGTACAAGCGAAACGAAAAGAATTCCAAAGGGCAAGAAGAACGTGGCGGGCTGCGGAAGTTGAGGAATTGAGAAAATCGATATCGTCAACTCAGGAAACCAGTAACACAGACAAAATCAAAAAAGAGCAAAAAGGGAAAGTTGGCATAAACTCTGTCCAAAACAACAGGAAATACTTATCCCTGGGGGGTGGTGTACAAAATTACAACCAGCAGGCTGCCCAGAGGTGAAAGTGGGACAACGGCAACCCAAAACCCCGCAAGGGCACTATGACCACAACCTGGAAAGACTCAATAAACAAATATTCTTGCAACAATCATTACAGGAAACCGCCAACCAGAGATGACATTGGAGCAGACAGAAAATATGCCAAACAAACGCGCAATATGCAAACACCCAAAGAGAAACCACCATTTCACTCTTGAAGAGATACAAGAGGCTACAAGCAGAACAAAAAAACCAGCGATGTCCAGGTTCAGATATAATCGAACCAGAAATGATTAAAAAAGACAGCAGAATATGTTTCCCCAACTCCTTCTGCGACTCTATAACTGCTGTTTTGGCACAAAGGTCACTTCCCAACTCAATGGAAAACAGCTATACTAAAATTGATACCAAAAAAGTCCAACAAAAACCACTGGAGTTACCAACATCGTATAGACAGATAGCCCTGTTATCCACAGTTAGCAAGATTTACGAAAGGCTATTGTACAAGAGAATCGAACACCTACTACACAGAAAGCAAATCTCAGCAGTCCCAAAACAATATGGCTTTAAACAGGGTTCTTCAACCACAGATGCAATTCTGGATCTTCTCAACAAAGCCACACAATGCACCAACAAGTATTTTCTAATGATTGCAGTGGACTTTGCTGGGGCGTTTCGACACCCTCTGGTGGCCGAGCGTCCTGGCAAGACTCCGTGCTGCATCTTTTGCCACAAAATCTTTATGACAGCCTAAAAAACCTATCTCACGAAAACCAACAGGGAAGTGGCAGATCCTCCACACCTTATGCTAGCCTCACCCGTCTTGTCCGCAGGGGCTTGCCCCCAGGAATCGGTCCTGGGGGCCACTCCTGTGGAAACATTGTTCTAGATGACTTTCTCTGCAAAGACCTGGGCGATGTGGAGGCACAGGCCTTTGCTGATGATTTGGTCTTATCCACAGCAGCGGACTCACGAAATCTGGAAAAGCAAGCAAACAAAGCACTGCAAACCCTACAGGGGAGTGGGCCAAAATAAACAATCTAAAAAAAAGCACCGGAAAAAGACCAGCTCCGTTTCTTCTTAGAGGAAAGCTTAAATTAAAACCGGGCCGCCACAAAATCAAAATTGAAGGTACCACTGTCAGACTAACCAACCAGATAAAGTATCTAGGGATAATTATAGATAGCAATCTCTCATTTAAACCCCATCTAAATTACCTCAGGAAATAAAATACGCAAATATACAGGACTCATAATAAGAATAAACGCGAAAGGGACTGGGGGACTAACAGGAGGACCCTCTCCTTATATTATAAAGCCTTATTTATACCAGCAATTATCTAGGGCTCACCTATATGGATGACGAAGACCTAACACAGTAAAACAAATAGGAAAATATTAGAAACAATACAAAGGAAACATAGTACTCACCATCACTAGGGCAAGCAAATACAACTAGTACGGCAGCGCTTCAGGTCATTGCTGGTGCACTGCCCCTTGACTTAGAGGTAGTAACGAAACTGGATTAATGTATTATTACAAAAAAGGCAATACCAATCACAACTAACGGCTTAACCCTCAATGTTACCAATGATTGGGAAGCAGGAGCAAAAAAAGAATTGATGCACACCTAACTCACATTTGGCAGACAAGGTGGAATGAAAACCACCAAAGGAGCAATAACCCACAAATTTCTTCCCCTTGTAACAAAAATGTACCCAAAAGCACCAGCATGGATATACCCGGGCCTCAAACACTACCTACTTATTAACAGGCCACGGCCCGTTCAGAGATAAAACTAAACACAATGGGCATAATAGAAGACAGGAACTGTCCATGTGCAGAACCAGAGACTTGGAGTCACGTCATGCATGACTGCGACCACTATGAAGATATAAGAGCAAGACTTATTGTAAGAATTCAGTATAACCCAATTCACCAAGAGTCTCGACTATTGGACACCCAGGAAGAGTACACAGCACTAACTAACTTCGCAATATTCACAAGAAGGAAAACAATTATCTCAATGCAACCTGATCCTCGGGAGGACAATAACACCCAATAGATATATCAAAAACCAAATGTCATGGACGAAGTAAAAATAAAGGAGAGACCCAGAAGAGTCAAAGCAAGAGCAAAAGAATAAAATCTCAGCATGAAGAAATAAACACGCCATTTGAAACTCAAGAGACCTGCGCAGGGCTACTCCTCCTTGGAGAGACCAAAGCAAGAATCCTGCGGCCAACCATCTCTGACTTTATACAAGCGCGCCACAACGAAGTTCCTGAAAATTATGAAAAATGGAATGACATCAGAACTAGAGTGCCATCTGGCTATCAAATCTCGCACCTGCGAGATTTCTTTAAAACCCTAATCCCTGGTGGGGGGAGAGACACACGCTCCCCTCCCCCTCGCCAACCCTATTTCCCTGTGGAGAGGCATGGGCATGCCCCACTGAAAAACGGGGGGGGGGTCACCTTCCCTATCAACCCCTCTGCTTCCTATTTCACCCCCAGCCTTTTTGTCTCCCCACCCAAATCTGTCATCTCACACAGCGATTAGCCCTACATCAAAATTCTAAGCACACCAAAATTCTTGCCCGACCCAATTAGGCTTTATCAAGACCTTCAGCGTAAAACCCCAAACAGTGCTCCTAAAGCAAAACCCCAAATACGCAATAAAACATCCTCGCGACTATTTATTTTTCTAATTTATATTTTATTTATTTTGGTCCTAGCCACTGAAATCCCAGGAAAGTAGGTGGCAGGACCTGCCAGAGTACTGTTTCAATCACTGGTAACACCCGGCTGGCCTCCTCGTGGCTGGTATTGGTAACGTCGGGCCCCACTAGGGGCCCGGCGGCTAACAGGCCGGATGAACAATGGGCACAACATACTACATAGTACATATCCCACACACTTTTAAATCTCTGGCTTGACCGATACAGAGAACATACGCGGAGATGGGAGAAATCCCAGGAACCGTTAGACCCTCAACATACCTAATACCCACAGTTCAAGATCCAGTGTTTTAGGAATTCCTGGGTGCCGAGAGTCATAAAATGGTTTGCCTTTTTGTAGGGTTGCTTTTAGATGTTTTTTGATTGCAGATGATTTCTGGAGGTTGAACACTGCCCTTGCTCTGGTGAAGGCAATCCGATCTTGTACAGCGCCTGACTCTTTCTATCTCTTATGCAGATTTTGTGTTTCTTGGAAGGTTTTGTTCAGTGGAGGTGTCCACCAAGCTCTTGAACGGGAAGTGATGCAGACAGTCTTTGTCGCTCCGTTGTTGGCAATGGTCCGGATCCACCTGCTCATGAGGTCCACAGCCAACTGGAGATTGCAATTGTTGAGAGCTTCCCAAGGGATGGAGGATGTGGCTTCGAGACATCTTGGTGGATCAATGAATTTGGGAGATGCTATTTCTTTTTTCTTTTTTGGGCCTTGGATATCGAAGTTAGGTGCGGATAAGTGCAGGAGTATGGCAATGGGTCCGCTGTCGAATTGAAAGAGATTGTAAGGGTTGTTTTCGAGGTCGCATGGTGCTGAGGAGAATACCAAGTCTAAGAGATTGGATCCTGTCGTGGGGTGTCAGTTGAGAAGGCTGATACCTATTAAATCCATACTGCTAACGAGTGTCCTACTAAGATGTGCGAGAGCAGGTGGAAGATTGAAATCTCCACAAATAATGTGCTTACCAGAGGCGTGGAGGTGATTCACTAGCCAATGGATTACATCTTCAATGATATCACCGTTTGGGTCTGGTGGAATATACAGGGTGTCTCAAAAATATTGGTACAAACGTTTAGGAGAGGTAGGTAACATCTAAAGGAATGTGAATCGCATAAGAACCCTTAACCGGAAACGTCACCGTGAGTTGGTAGAAGGTGCGGTAGTCACCGCACGAAGAGTATGCATCGATATACGAACTGTGAGCTGGCAGACATATTTGTTGTTTGTTGTTTGTTATTTGGTTTTTAGGAGCATTAGCAACTAAGGCCATATTGCTCCGGGATATGCGATGGTCATTCCCTGACCTTTCCGCATCCTCCGTATTTGGTGGTGACGGGCTCGAACCCTGGTCTAATCAAGAAGCGTGTGCTACGCACTGCTGCTCCTTCCCACCTCGCTACGGAGGCGCCTGGTAGACTTGCACCTACCGTATGGATTAGCAGAGGGCAATGGACGAGCCGCTCAACGAATTTCTCGAGAACGCTTCCCAGACAGACATGTAACGGACCACCGTTTGTTTGCGCGTGTGCATCAAAATTTGTGCGATTATGGGTCATTTAGAGGTAACAGGAGTAGTGCGGGCAGACCACGTTCGACGCAAACTCCGCCATGGAAAAAGGTGTGTTGAATGCCGTCCAGAATAATCCTATTACCAGCACACGTGTCGTTGCCTCTGCCTTAGGAGTGTCTCGTCGCAATCTACAGCCTCTGGCACCACGATTCCTTACACCCCTTTCATCTTCAAAGGGTTAAGTTACTGGTCCCCCAAGATCATCCTACACGTGTGGCTTTTGCGCATTGGTTCCTTCAAGAAAGTGTTCAAGACTTGAATTTTCCAGCCTATGTTTTGTTCACGGATGAGGCTTATTTCACTCGGGATGGCTTATTCAATCAGCACAGTGGTCATGTGTGGGCTCACGACAATCCACACGGTGGATTGTCGTGAGCCTGCATGTGGCACAATCCACCTGCATGTGGCACAATCGCTTCGCAATAAATGTGTGGGCAGGTATGATCGGTGACTGCTTAGTCGTCCCATACTTGTTACCATCCCACATGTCCACATGTCCACCATCCCACATGAACTCCGCTAAATATCGGATCTTTCTTGAACAAGTTCTACCAGGGTTACTTGACGATGTTCCAGCAAATGTGAGACGCAACATTTGGTTTCAGCATGACGGGGCGCCTGCCCATTATGGAAGGTGTGTTCGTGACCATTTGAACAGCCGTGTTGGGCGTCGATGGATTGGTCGTGGTGGACCCGTTACCTCGCCGCCACGCTCATCTGATTTATCGAGCCTGGATTTATTTCTGTTGTGGCCCTCAAATCTATAATGTATGAATCGCCTGTGGAGACGGAAATGGATCTCGTGGCGAGAGTCGTCTGCGCTGCTGCTACTGTCAAAGGAACTCCAGGTATGTTCTATCATGTCCATCAATCCATACTGCGTCGGTGTGACGCATGCATCGGGTCTTGTCTCATGGTGGAACCTTTGAGCATCTGTTGTAACATCATGAAATGCATCCATCTCGTACTCCATTGTTACGAACCTACAAATGACAGAAAGACAGAAAAGACCCGATTATTGGGCATCTAAAACAAGAATGGCAAACCCGCTGGACAAACAGCACCAAAGGAGAAATGACAAGGAAATTTCTTCCGGACATACACAAAGTGTACCCTAAATCACCGCCTTGGCTGCACCCAGGACTGCACTCCACTTACATCCTGACGGGTCACGGACCTTTCAATGAAAAACTTGCAGCCTTTCGGCTTGTGGAGGACCCGCATTGTCCATGTGGGGAACGCGAAAGCTGGCAACATTTGATGTACCAATGTCCACTGTACGACGGCCTACGTGGAATCCTAATCACCAGACTAACTTACTTACCTCAGGACCGGGAACACCATCTCCTGGACAGCTTCGATGAATATAGTGCGCTCGTCAAATTTGCACAAGACTTATTTGCAAGAAGGAGAACACAAATTGCAATCAATAATGCATGCCGTTAGCCCAGGGCTCCCTGCACATGAGCATCCAAACTGAACCAGACTAGGTCCGTTTTGGTGGGACCTCACTCACTCTTCTAGGATTGAACATCCATCGCAAATGATAGACGATCCGACACCATATATGCCGACTCCTACTAGACAATGATCTCTCTCTGGACGGGACTCTTTCTCCCATGTGCGACGCAATGACTGGACCACATGACCACAGCAACTCTGCTGCAGCACGTCGCCTGGCGTTCTGAACTGGGCACCTTTTCCCAGTTCACTTTTAAAACCCTATCCCTAGGCAGATAATGCATCTCATCCCCTCCCCTGCCCCCCCTTTTTTCCCTGGTGGGGCTTGCTCCACTGACACTGCTGGGATCGCCTTCTCTTTCGTTCCCATACTTCTATCTGTTCCCCCCAATCTTCAGTCTTCCCCCACTCTACCTTTACCGACCGTGAATGTCCCACTGCATGCTGCTAAACTTCAATGTGAAAATTAAACCTAACCTTCATTTAAAACCTCTCTCGGCCTTATCTAAACCTCTAGTGTCTACCTTTTTTTTTTTTTTTTTTTTTACATAGGCCCTAGCCACTGAAATCTCAGGAAATTAGGTGGCAGGGCCTCCCAGAGTAAATAACTGTAATACTGGTGTACCTGGTCTGCCTCCACGGGGCCAAGTGTGGGCAACGTTGGGCCTCAGTAGGGGTCCAGCGGCTAAATGACCAGATGAACAACGGTACACGACAGTACACATGTACAAAATCCACACACTTTTTAAATCTCTGGCCTCAACAGTGTTCTGTATCACATGACAATGTACACAACGCGGAGATGGGGGAAAACTCCTGGTGCCGTTTGACACGAATACACTTTACACTTTACTTTACACTCCATTGTTAATATATGTCAAATAAATGTTTGCCACTAATTACTGTCTTGTGTCATTTCTGCTTCTTGTGCCTCTGCTACTACTTTCCCGTGACATTTCCGGTTATGGGTTCCTATGCGATTCACATTCCTTTAGATGTTACCTACCTCCCCTAAACGTTTGTATCAATATTTTTTGAGACACCCTGTATACTGTTGCTATGTCTATCAAGAGGTGTTAAACTTGAGGGACACCATGGCAGCTTCAAATGCAAGGGGCTGCCTTGCCACAGAAGGTATCAATGAAAGGAGATTGGTATTGTAGAGTATTACGACTCCCTCTCCTCTACGATCCACTCTAGAGGAGCAGAGCATCTGCTAACCAGCCTGAGGTGCACAGGCAACGGAGACCTGCCCATTCCCAAGCCACGTTTCAGCGATACAGAGGACATCTGGGGTTTTCGAGATTAGAAGCTGTTCGACAGTGCCTAGCTTGTTACAGATACTTCTTGAATTTTGAAAGACAATTGGAATGGTGGTAGCCATAGAAATCGGATTCCGTACGGGTGGCAAGTCTCTTTTTTAGGTCCGCATTGGTGTACTGTGCGATGCTATGTGTACAGGAATATTAGAGACAGGTTTGTGGCCTTGGGGATTGACATCATAAACGGCTGGTAGTTGGATTGATTGATATTTGACATTTTGTTTCCTGTAGTAGGGTTTGTTCTCAATAGATTCATTTGAATTCTTCTGCGTTTCTTTGGCTTGGCAGCTTGGTAGTTTTAATTGCTATTGCATTTGTTGATGATTTTAATGGTTTGTCGCGGTTCTTGGCGTCTGGTCTAAGGAGGGCTTGACGAGAGTTCCAGGGGGTCATAGTCTTGGATCCAACACGAAGGTCATCATCTCTGGGTGGCAGGTAAGGATGAAAGATGCGTAAGTTGGGTACCTAGTTCTTCTCTGTCTCACATCAATATTTATTCAGTGAAGTTCTTAAAACATGGCCTTAATGCTGCCTGGTTTAGTAGTTGGTTGCAGTCGAGAAACAAAGATATTCTCACGAGTCTGGACCGCTGTGATATTGTACGAATATGAGTGATTCCCCTCAGAGGATGTTGTGTGCCACCTGTTTTTTCCGTTTGTCTTCCACGTTCCATTTTCTGATAGGTTGAATATATGATCCCGGTTTCTTTTGAGAGAACCTGTTGATCGGAGAGAAGAGACTTGGTCAGGGAGTGCATGAAGTTTGTAAACCTTGCTGGTGGGATCTCTTGGATTTTATTATCATCTTTTTGGTTGGTGACTACTTCTGCAAATGTGGGCATTAATGGACTGTTTCCAGTTTGGATTGTCTGCTCTAACATTTTAGGTTTGGTATTATTTAGCGTCGATACTATTGAGGGGCCACCTGAGAGGCCTTTGAGCGGCTATCTCCGGTGATGTTAGATGCAGGTTTGGTAGAGTTATCTTCACTGAAATCTGCATCTTTCCTGTTGAGCTGATTAGTGGATTGTTCTCTTTTGCTATTTTGAGGTTGGGTTCTGTGGTAGAAGGCTGGTTCACTACAGTGAATTTATTTGCAACTACTTGTGCTTGAATTGTTGTATATTTCTTCAAGTAGGTTTGAGTTTTGGGCTTTGGTTTGCTGAATCTCATTAATAAGCATATTCAGCTGGGTGTTTGTGAGCATCACATAATCATCACTTATTGGCAGGCAGTTTTCCCTGTGCATCAAAGTTGTTACCCTTTGGCAGCACTTTGTAGCCGAGGTAGCTACATCATATATGATTCCTCCAGGGTGGCGTGGAATTGCTGTGCGTTGCAACAGAGCCGTGGAGGTAGCGCTGTGATCTGTGGGGGATTGATGGTCCCATTAGCAGGTACATATCGCCATCGGCGATATGTACCTGCTAATCGGAAATTTCTGGTGTGGTGCTTCCGCTGGTGTCTGGTAGGATGGCTTTAATTTTCTGTGCAGATGATGCAGTTTCAGTTGATGTGCAGGGTATTTCACTACGTTGGAGAGGTGCCCTTGATCCACTGTTGAGGGACTCACTGTTAGGTATTTCCTTGCATGAAAAACATGAAAAATTGCGTCTCCGTTGCTTGTTCAACTTTTTAAAATCAATTTTGAAGGATGATCCACAAAACGTAGCCAAGCATGTAACACAGATAATGCATAGATCAGTGTTTAATTTGCATAATTTACATTCGGCTATGGTAATAGATACACAGCAGTGCATTCTGACCTTGATCTGTAGCCGGTAGCGGTAAGTGGTGCTGTCAGAGCGTTAATACAGCTTGATCATGTCCAATTTTGAGAGTCTGTAATATGAAAAGGGACTGCAAATAATAAATCCCTGGGTGCTCTTTGGTCGCCTTGAAGTTGCTGTCTTCTTCTTCTTCAGAGTCACTTGAGGAGTATAACGATACTAAAATCAGCTTATAAACTTAAGCATATCTTTATTAATTGTAATGATTACTGAGTGCAACAGTGTAATCATTAAAATCATTACCATCCGGCGCCACCTACATACGTGTAAATTTAGTAGTTTTAATTAATTGATGAAAGAGAAATATTATTTATATAAATTATTAAATTAATGTTCTTATTTGTACCTCTGCCGGTACACATCAGCAAAGATTTCTGTCCTATGGAATTGTCTATTGATTTACTTTTTTTTTAAAGTAATTAAATGCACTTGGCATAATACTTTAAGTGTTTAATATCTATATAATATCGGTGTTTAGATACACCATAGACACTCTTAAAAACTACAAAGTAGTTGTTGTGGGCATCCTTTGCTCTTTCTCATATTGTGCTCTGCCTTCACGACGAGTTGCCATGATACTGCACTACCTCGAATAAGTAACGCTTCACTAATAGAGAAGACTATTGTTACTTATTCTCAGTGAGTACCACCACCCAGACATGTTTCAAGGCTATTGGCCTATCATCAGTGGGTGGGCAGGTACCCTAGTATTGCAGACATGACGACCCAATTGTGAAGTTAATCGCACAATAAGAGATGCCAAAAGGCCCAATACTAGGGTACCTGCCCACCCACTGATGATAGGCCAATAGCCTTGAAACATGTCTGGGTGGTGGTACTCACTGAGAATAAGTAACAATAGTCTTCTCTATTAGTGAAGCGTTACTTATTTGAGGTAGTGCAGTATCATGGCAACTCGTCGTGAAGGCAGAGCACAATATGAGAAAGAGCAAAGGATGCCCACAACAACTACTTTGTAGTTTTTTAAGAGTTGTCTATGGTGTATCTAAACACCGATATTATATTGATTTACTTGTAAAGAGGATGAATTATCTACGTTGGACCTCTTGCACGTGAAACAAACTACAACTGCACGATATGTAATAAAAATAGTGTATTCGGCCGTGTTGTACGGTGCTGAGTTGTGGGCTTCAGCCACCCCTACGCACATTAGGAGAATATATTGGACTGAGTTCTGGCTGCTGAAGTGGGCCAACAATAAACAACATCTCCCCCATCAGTTAAGGACCACGCAGCTTGCTGAACACTGAAACTACAGCGTTTACCAGACATCATTGCCTCGAAACGACTCAACTTCAATTAAGATGATGACGGGCGTGATATCCTCACCGTGCTTCTGGCATATTTGTGAGTGGCACATCCCGCCAGCTGTCTTGAGAGGCACCAAATCCTCTTAAGTCTTAAGAGGCACCAATTAGTGCCTCTTAAGCTGAAGATGGCCGATATGTTCATACCATCCTTTGGTATGAACAAGGCGATGAAATCAATCTGTTTTTGCTTATCTGAAATTGGAATTGACCTCGAAAGGGTAATTGAAGATCCGAAGTACAGAGAAAAACCGCGATGTGGTTCGCTGAGGATACTGTCATCTAACAGTTCTGTGCCTTTTTTGTACAAAGTGTGTACTCAATGGTGTAGTTATGTGAACGAGAGGCCCACGTGAGTCTGTTGTGTATTCAGTGGTGGTGCTAAATGTCAGAACTGTGGACAGAAATGCGGTGTAAAAATGTAATCACTTTCTATTCCTTTACATTGTATTAAATGAGAATCCCCAAGCATTCTCACTGCCGCGAAGGGAATTCGCGGCAGTGAGACATGACATCTCGATCTCTGTGAACGGGGCTAGTGTGGAAAAAGTGCATTCTCACCTGGACCTGGGTCTTAAATGGGATGACAGACTCACCTTTGCTCAACACTTCGCCCATATGAAGACAAAAATATTCGCCGCTTTATGGGCTACTAGACAGGAACTGGTAGGAATTAGGGATCCTCAGCTAGCGACCAAATACATTTTAATGTGTGTCCTGCCAATTGCAATGTACGCCTCGCAAATCTGGTCTTCAGCTCCAGATTCACATTATAAGTCCGTCCTTGGGATCGAGTACTGGTTCTTGCGATGGATTAACAGAGTTGCTGGCCACCCTTTTACTATCTCAAGGGCCGTTCTCTACTCAAACCTTAACATCACACCCTGGATGCAGCGGACAATTAACAGGAACATACACACTCTCGCACAAATGCTCACAGGCAGAGTGGATGCTCCAGTCCTGGATAATATTCTAGTCAAACCGCGTGTCACTGCTAGACGTTGCGGGGAAGTAAATAATCCACTGCGTCCAGTCCTGAACAATCTTAGTAGCCTGCAAAGATTCTTCCCATCAAATGCAGCGAAAATATTTAACTCACTACACATAGATGCCGAAAAACTGTGTGAGGATGCAACATACCGGAAAGAGATCTTCCAGGATTCGTACAGACTTACCGAAATATGAATCGGCTGCAAAGTACCAAAGAATTTAGAGTAAAAGAGAAACTTTCTGCTTTAAGAACAATAATAATTTGTTGACTGTAAAAATATACCTTCTGTAACAGTTATGTTAATATGTAAGTTATAGATGGAATTATTAGTGAATTGTAAATATATCAGTTGTATAATGTATGTACAGAATCATTAATGTGTAAATACTGTATATATTAAACATAAAATGTGTAAATACTGTATATATTAAACATAAAATGTGTATAAAATGTATTTCGGGACGAGACTACGTGTTCAGTATATGTAACCCACTGCACGTAGTATCTCGTACCCTGATTTGTACTTAGCACCCTCCTGGCACTTTGCCGTCCCGGGGTGGTTTCCTTATGGAAATAAACGGATAATAATAATAATAATAATAATTTCCCACTCATCAAAATCCAACACTTTTTTCCTTTCTTTATTTCCGTGGGACAGACAACGATTTATTTTGTTGTACGCCAGCTTTGTACGTAATCGGATGCGGATTGCGATGTGCAACCTTTCAACCTACGAAACTAAGGCCGTGAGGTGTCTGTGTTGTATCTACGACAGTCATGTCTTTTGGGGGGGGGGGTCGTTTTGCACGTTTTCTGGGATTACGTCATTCCGGATAAAATTCGGGATTTTGCTCCAAAGACTTGGGGGTGGAAGATGCAGTGATCCCTTTCATCGATGCGAGAGGACTTTTCCCGAAAGGGTTTTCCGCTCGATCTCTACAGAGAATTCCGCAGCTGCGTCATCAGAGATGGATCGTCCGAACTTTTGGCCCCCACCCCCGCAAGGGTCGCTTCACGAAATTTATTTCCAGTCCGCCGCCTCGTAATAAATCGCCTCTTCCGCTAATATGGTGGCGGTGATGAACACGCGCCCATCCAGCGGCCCATCTCCTGTCAAAATTTAATCAACGAGACAAGCGGGGCCCTCATTAATTACCGCAAACTCCTTCCCGTTTTAATGTTATCATCTCCCACTATAGTCGCGTGCGAGTCTTGCACACCGTGATGTATAAATATTAGATGGCATTTCTCTCCCCCCCCCGGCTCACTTTAATCATCTTCCGCAGCTGCTTCCCGTTCTGCACAGCCCCCCCCCCCCCACACCGGTAGTGGAATCGGTGAAAATGCGTTTCACTCCCCCCCGTAGCGCGGATTTCGCTTTTCTTACGGCCTGACAAGGGGGGGGGGGATGTCTGAAGTGCCTCTTCTTCGCCTCCTTCCTTTCGTAGCGTCTCTGCGGTCGCATGTAAGCAAATATTAGCGCGCGCTGTCAGTTGCGCGAATTTCATTTTAGAAAATCTGTTTGCAACTAACGCGGGGGTACTTCTGAGAAATCCAACTCACTTCGGTGTCTCTGAAATTTTAAAGACGATTGCGGGTTGCTTCCGCCCCCTCCCCCTCCCCCAGCTGAGGCGCGTGCCAAGCTCCGTAAAACCATTCCTTCTTTCTTCTCTCTTTCGGACGGAGTTCATCGCCCCGAAATGCGCAGTACGAACGAAATTAAACAGCGATCACCCTCCGAAACATCGGTTACGACCACTTCATCTGACACGACCACTTCATTATCGCGGAGAACACTTCGACGCAGAAATTACGACCTCTGAAACAATATCGAATTTATTTGCGACACTCTCGCCGTCTTCCCAAATCAATCAGAAAGTAAAGTATCGTAAACTAAATAAATTGATTAAGTAGATCCCTCTCCCCCAGTAAGCTCCTCTTCTGCTGGAACATACTCCTGGGGAAGCTGGATCAATTATTCCAATCTTCCACACTTTAATCTGACCAATGAACATTTTTACAGCTTCCCTTCTTCTCACTCTCCCATCACGTTTCAGTTCAACGTCTCTTCTCTATAAACTCAAACGTTGGCGAATCTTTCGGGAACGAGGTGATTACCAAAACAGTATTCTCCATCAAATACTTAACTCAGAGATCATCCTTGCACGTCTCACAGAAATAAACCGGAAGGATCTACAGCAAGAAGCAATAGACATTGCTATATCTAACCAGGCTAACAGCTATTGGATATTGCCTCCCAAGGAGCTGCCATGCAATTAAAATTCTCTGATAGATCCAATACATGGTTCAATGCTGAAGTCCAAGAACCATTCAAGAGGGAACAAAAAAACTGGAACAGCCTCTGGTTCTGCTAGAAAGGTGTACATTATGCAAATTCCAGTTGATTACACTCATTGGAATTGCGAGAGATCAAAACAGGTTGAAATATACAAAAAAATATGAATCAATACAAAAAATAATAAACAATAAAACAAATAAACAATAAAAAACACAACGGTGAATCGAGAAAAGCCTTTGCATTGAATTCTTTTCACATAGTGCATATTGTTCGTGTTTATAGAGTTCTTTCACTATGTCCTGTCTGTAGCGCTTCGAGCTGCAGAAAGATGAGGCATCGATTCCCAGGGAGTTATACATTCCGAACGTATTTTCCAGGAACACTGACCTAATCTATTGCACATTTTTCAGACAAGATTGTAGACATGGTGTTGAACTGCACCGGATTCTTTGTGAGGTCCGAAGGTTTGCAGAAATATCTCAGATGTGAGGCGAATCCATTTGGCCACATAGAAGTTGTGCTAAGGTGTGTAGATTCCTCTTTTTGACGAAGGTTTCCCAGGGTTACATGCCCAGGTTTGTATAGAGCACGCTCCTAGAGATGGTGAAAGGGTGGATCACCTCCCTGTTTAGCCATCTCAGGAGCCAATATTAAACCCCCAGAAATCTTTTCAGTTGAGTACAGGAAGCTCCTGACCAGAGTACCGAAGCGTCCTTTTGGAATACGTCCGAAGTTCTTCGGACGTATTCCAAAAGGAACTCTCGAGGCCTAAGACCGATCAGTTCCTGCCAAATTGTCCAGTACGCCGCAAGCGTTTTGGGCCTGGCCATCTTGATATGATCTTTGAAAGTAAGGCCGCCATCCCACTTCAACCCTAAATCCGTGTGGGAGTGAACCTTTTTAATGGCGGTCCATTTATTGTGAGCTTAATTTCATTAATAGTCCTCCTTTTTGTGAAGGTCATCTGAGCTGCTGCTCGAGATTTAGTTTAAGTCCCAGACGTCCTAGATAATCCTGGAGTTCAAACAGTACTACCTGATTTTCATAAGCGACTGCCTCAGCTTTTGCTGGATCATCGGATGTGACCAGCATCTTAAGATCATCAGCGTATGAAATGGAGTTTGGGTGCTTCGCAAGGAAGAGCTCTAGTGCTGCGGCAAAAAAACCAAGATGAAAGAACTCGCCCTTGTGGGATGCCGACAGAGGTCGTGGTGGTCATCTCCAATCTATGATCATATTTAATAAAGATTTGCCTGTTGATGAGGAGTTCATGGAGGATAGCAAGAAGATTACCTTCGATTCTGAAATAATGCTTCAAATTTTTGACTAGCTCTGTTGTACTAGTTAAAAGGAAGGCAAAAGGAGGACCTAAGAAGTATTAGGTAGGTGGGCATAATTCAGTGATCACTCAATGTAACTGACTCTAGAGATAGGATACTTATGGAAGCTAAGACTGTTATCACACAAATCAGTGTTCCTCAGCATGTGGCGATCTTTAGACCCATGGACGACGGCAAGCTGGCCTCGGGTTCGGAGGTTAAAGAAGTAATAGCCAAATCTCTGCGTTCTGAACATAAAATTTTAAAAATTGAAGACGTCAGAATTGTGAGAAATAATGGAGTGTTAGTTGGCACATCTAAAGATGAGGATTTAGAGCCGCTTAGACAATCATCCACATTTAAAGATGTTGACTACAGTCGGACAAACCAAAAATGACATTTCCTACACCTTAGTCAAATCTCTTGACGTTTCAAGAGATTTGACCAAGGAAGAAATAGTAGAGGACATCTTTATGAAAAATCTTATCTTAAAGATTATGGCTTTAAAATTCAGGAAGAAGTGACGTTACGTTTAAGCTCAGGCACAAAGACAAAAGTGTTAAATTGGTTGATAGGTTTCTCTCCGAGAGTATTTTGACATATTTTAGAAAACGATAGAATTTTCTTGGGATTCTCAGCCCATGAATACAGGAAATTTACAATAATGACAAAATGCTTCCGTTGCCTGGGATTTATCCACCTCACGCAGATTTGCACCCACCAGACTGTATCTTGCGGTCATTGTGCGGCTGGGGGACAATGACCGCAAGATACAGTCTTGTGGGGACCATGCACATTCTGTAAGGGATCCACTCTGTCCAGAATATCAGAAGGCAGCTGAACTTGCAAGACTGAAAATTGCTAATGAATAATACACAAATACACCATCTAAATTACAATAGATCTACCAACAAATACTTCCTAAAAATAATGCAGGTGAACGCGCAACGTTCACGTTGCGTTGCAGATGAACTAAGAGCTTCATGTTTGCACGATAAAATAGACATTTTGGCTACTCAGGAACCCTACTTGATGTATAGACAAACGGATAAGTTATATCACGTTGTTGGATAGCGGTTAGTAGCTAGTGTCGTTGGATGTGAATTCAAGCAGCCAAAAACTGCCATTGTTTGGAGAAGTTTGGAACAGTATAACTTGAATGCTTCTCCCCTTTCTTAGACTTGATGGTGGGTCTTAGTCAGCTTTTCCTTTTCTTTCATTCGTAATGGTTTTATACGTTCAGGAAACTGCATCCCGGTAGAGAGACACTCAGAAGGGTAGAAATGTTTCACAAGTGCCCCGGCAGGCCAAGATGATGCAAGGCTGATTAGTTTGTAGTTAGATTCCCCAGAAGTGATTTTGAATGATGCATGGTATGGTTGTTTTGTGGAAAGCCTAGTAACTTCTGCATGTGTCCATTACGTGTCGAGATTTTAAGTGGAATTGCATAAATTTTCTTTGGGTTATAATACCGACCGTGGGCTTCATATGGTAGTTTGGCTTTTCTGGTGTGGTTTCTGGGATTTTTGTGCCTTTCTGCTTACGTTCGAAAAACGTCATCTCTTTAGGATATTCTGGCAGCGTTGTTACTTCGTTGTGGCGGTGAGATGGATGATTTCGGGATGTTTTTCTTTGGGGAGGGTACTTGTAGATCCGATTTGGTTTATAAGGTGCCTCCAGTACCTTAAATGATGGTATTTGGATGCCGGGAATCATCCCTGAGGGCGAGCGGCCGGATATGTAGCCTAGAAGCGTTCTTGCTATGTGTCTGGACGGTTGAATGACTGGATTTGAGGACGTCTGCATATGTATTACATCGGCTTAACTCTGCATCTTGAACTGATAAGTTTTTTTTTTTTTTTCTGAAATGAACGAGGATGGGTGGTGCTGTCCTGCTGTGATTGATGTCATGAGGGATTAGAGGTCAGGAGTTCGGTCGCAGTTTCTGTGGAGGGGGAACATCTATCATTGGGTTGCTAATTCCTATTCGCTCGAAACGTTTGTTTCTTGACTGGTGACATATTATTCCTGAGTGGGAGGGTGATATCCCTTTCACCTGTGGGATGCCATCCATCAGTTGTCTTATCCTGTGAGCGTTCTTCCCAGTGTACGATATTGTCCCTGGGAAGAACAATGTTCGTTCTTCTTAGTTGAAGTAGGCTGTCGGAGAAACGTAGTCGTAGTAGTAGTAGTAGTAGTAGTGGCATGTGATGCAAGAAAGCAGTGTATGAGCTTATGCAACAACAGCCAAAAAAGAAAAAAAAAATCACTCCCTCTAAATGTTTGTCCAGATCATCTATAAATTTATTTAACCTATCAACTTCCACAACAACAGATGGAAGTTTGTTCCAGCAATTAACCACCCGCTGGCTAAAGGCAAATTTCCACACATCTACTCTACATCTGTCTTTTGTTAATTTGAATTTATGCCCCCTTAGGTTCGTAATCTGAACAAGTGGAAGGATCCCATCAGAATTCAGCGTGCTCAATCCATTCAAGGCCTTATACACCTCAAACAGATCACCGCGCAGGTGCCTAGTCTCCAGCCACTGCAATTTGCAGAACTTAAGCCTCTCTTGGTAAGAGGATCCCTTCATTCCCCTCACCAATCTTGTTGCCCTTCTCCATACACGCTCAAGCAAATCTACATCCTTCCTAAAATGAGACCTCCAGACCTGTAGGCAGTACTCAAGGCGTGGCCTGACCATTGCCTTATACAGAGGGACAATCACCTCCTTCTCCCTGCTTGCAAAATTCCTATATATCATTGACAAAACCCCATGACCTGCCCTGGCAGCCTGTCTGCATTGCTCAGAGAACTTCATATCTGACTGCACAATTACTCCCAGGTCTTTTTCATTTTCTACCACCTTGAGTGTAGTACCACACAATTGGTACGTTTCTCTGGGGTTACTGCTTCCCATATGCAGTACTTTACATTTGTCAATGTTCAACTTCATTTGCCACCTCTCACCCCATCTGCTCAACTTTTCTAGATCCTGTTGCAGTAACACACTGTCATTAACAACCCTGCCAACTTTTGTATCATCTACAAACTTCAACACTAAGCGTGCTATACCTTCATCAATATCATTGATAAATATACAAAACAACAATCGAACTCCACTAAAAACATTCGTCCACGAAGAGCAGCGGCCATTGATTACCACCCTCTGTCTTCTCCCACTTAATCATCCTGTTATCCATTGTAGCATTAATACCATTCTGCTCCAATTTGTACAATAGTCTTCCATGCGCAACAGTGTCAAAAGTTTTCCTGAAATCCAAATATATGATATCAAAATTATTTTTTGCATCCAGTTCCTTTGTAACCACATCATAATATCCTGTCAAATTTGTCAGACAAGACTTTCCCTTAACAAACCCATGCTGTGTCTGAATTATTTCTGCAGTCTTGTCTAGATGATCCTGCAATGCGTCTTTAACCAGTGACTCCATTTTAGTGTACAGAAGTTAAACTAACTGGTCTGTAATTTCTAGTGTCACCCTTCGATCCCCCTTTGTGAACTAGTGATACATTTGCACAACTTACTGGAGTAAACAACCAAAAACTTGCCACTCACTACATACAAACATGTCTTGTTCCGATTCCCATGTATGCCTCGACGATCTGGTCCTCTGCTTCCCTCGCTAACATCAAAAAATTCATGGGTATGGAGTACTGGATTTTAAGGTGGTTGAATCGTGTTAATGGCCGCCCTTTCACCATCTCGAGATCAATCATGTGTACTAACTTTGGTTGCACCCCTTTGAATCAGTTGCTCATTACAGAAAATCTGCGTAATCTCTGTCAACTCTTCACCCATCGCTTTGACGCTCCAAATGTCCATAATCTTGTTGTAGGCCCTAGGCTTTCCCGCTTATTTTGCAATAGTGCATGGATTCCCCTAAGAAGCTTATTACAGAATTTAACTATGCTTAGAAGATGTTTTCCGTCTAACATCCTCGAAACGTACAACACTCTGAAGATTAGTCCTCACAAGTTCTGTGATGAGAAAGCGTACAGATCTGAGAAGATACAGGCCATGTACCATCACATACGACTGTAGAAGTTTCCTGATTATCTCCTTCAGGATGGAATCTCCCATGAACTCTACTTTGCTGAAGAATTAATCTGTTTTAAATTATTATGGGTTTTGTATGTATATGTATTAGTTGTATATTAGGATGCGTATGTGTCTATATGTCTCTACCTTTTGCTCGTGTCACTGTATATATTTGTATGTGCTTTATTTGCTCACTTCAGATGTTATTTGTTGGAAAATAGAAACTAATGTTTCTATAAAATAGAAATAATAATAATATGCGTAATTTATGAACGATTTCTATGTTTGCTCTCTAAGTTATTATGTACAAATGTATATAGGCACCCTCCTAGCTGAAGGCTGTTCAGCGGTGAAGAATGTGTAATAAATTGAATAATAAATAAATAAAATAAACTTCAGTCTGTGGGGACCTCCCCTGAGTCCAAGGATGCTCTCATAATTATGGCTAAGGGTTTGCTTAGTTGCTTTGCCGCCTCCTTTAATATAACTGGATAGATCCCATCCGCCCCAGGTGCCTTTCTTATGTTTAACTTCAACAATTTCTCCTCCACTTTGCTCTCAGTTATTACAAAATCATTAAGCACACTGCTACAATTTGATAACTTTCTTCCATTTTCAAACTGTAATGATTCCTCACGTGTGAATGTAGATGCAAAATACTCATTCAGTTTGTTTGCTATCTGAGCAGGATCATCAACAGTCGAACCATCGATGTCAAGTGGACCAATCATATTCAGCCCCTTCCTTTTAGAGTTTATATAAGTAAAGAAATCCTTGCTGTTTTTCTTAGCATCTTTTGCCAAAGATTTCTCGTAATCTGCTATTGTTATTGTTTGTTATTTGGTTTTTAGGAGCATTAGCAACTAAGGCCATATTGCTCCGGGGATATGCGGTGATCATTCCCTGACCTTTCCGCATCCTGCGTATTTGGTGGACACGGGCTCGAGCCCCGGTCTAATCAAGAAGCGTGTGCGACGGACTGCTGCTCCTTCCCACCCAACTACCGACACCTGTAATCTGCCTTCGCCTGCCTAACCTCCTTTGTGACCTGATTACAGACTAATGCATTTTTCTTCTCTATTACGAGTCTCAATAGTTCAATTGACAACCATTTAGGCCTAAACCCTGAACAGTATTCCTTAATAGGTATGAAACCTTTAGCAGCTTCCACTATTAATTCCTTGAATGCTTCCTGTTGGTAACATCGTCAGTTGATCCCACTATACAGAATTTAAATAGAGAGAGAGAGAGAGAGAGAGAGAGAGAGAGAGAGAGAGAGAGAGAGAGAGAGAGAATCTTTATTACAGCTAAATTAATGCAATGTACATACATAGATTTCAGTAAAGTTACAATTGTTCCATCACGGCCAACGGCCAGGGGCTCACATTGGAATAGATAATTAGATAATGCACATGGATAATAGATAATGCTCACATCAGGATATATAAGATGGATAATGCACACTGTAAAATTAAAAATATAAAATGTAAACTTGTCGTTCTCACATTACGCAGTATTAACAAGTTACATCGTACGGTTATATTTACAATCAAATATATCATTTACAATTTTATTTACAATAAAATATATAATATATATGAATGGCACTTCTCTGTCAAACGAGTTCTGTCGTGGCACAGGATAGCTTGGCAGATGGTGTGGAGGATCCACCAACTTGTTCTCTTTAGATTCTGGGATTGGGGCGAACTGCTAATACTTCTTTCCTGTAGGTTTCATTGCTGCTAAACCTCTGCAAGTCAGCGTCGTGGTGCTGTACTTATTTGATTTGGAAGGAAGCGGTCTGAGATATGAAGTCTCCGATTCCTCGAGCAGAGCATCGGGGTTGACCGAACTTCTCGCTGGGGTATTCGCCAGTAACTCGAATCCCAAATGGACGGTGTTCAGATCTGGCCCGTGATCATTTTAACTGTAGCTATCAGTCGTTGTATTTCAATGATGTCAGGGAGTCGCTGCATCCCCAGTGAGGTAGCTAAGGCTGTAGTTCTGTCCTGTGGTGGGAGACAAGCTTTCCAGTTAGCCCATTTAAGGAGCCAGAATTCTGCAGCGAAGATTGCTTTCTTGGTTGTAGTAGCTGCTGATGCCTACACTTCAGCAGCATAGACGATTGGAGAATAAACTACTAGAGAAAATACTGTCTGAGACCATCGTAGTCGCCTTTACGAAAGCAAAAACCCTTTCCTTTACCCCCGATGGTAATTAAATCTTTAAGTAAATCCGACATCAGTACACTGTGATCGCTGCCACCTAGTGGTTCCTTTATCTGCAAATTCTTAATACACGAATGATCACTGCTGATAACCGTATCAAGAGTATTGCACTCTCTGGTTGCCTCTCGAACATGCTGCTGCAGAAAACAATCATCCAATAAATGCACAAAAGTCTGACTAGTGTGTGAGTGACCAACCCACAAGTTCCAGTCAATATCTGGGAAGTTAAAATCCCCCATTATAAGACATTCTGATTTACTGGCCCACTCTATTTCTCTGTACAATTGTTGATTGTACTCATTCGAGTCATTAGGCCTATAACACACTCCTACTCTAATTTTTGCTTTCGCAGTGCTTATCTCACACCAAACTGACTCAACAGTGCACTGTTCATCTATATCAACTGGATGCACTTCTTTTGATTTTATGTTTTTCTTAAAAAACAGCTTAACACCTCCTCTCCTCCCTTCCTATCCTGTCTATCCTTTCTGTACTCCCCAAATTCCAGTTCTGCATTCCTTATATCTGAATGGCACCACGCCTCTGATCTCCCAACAATATCCGCCTTTGATGTCTTGGGCCCGATGAGGGCCTAAGATACCTGCTTACAGGAAGTGTAAAGAAGAAGAAAATCTGCTTTCTTAAGACATCTGGTGCACAACGCAGCTTCACTTAACATGGTCAGTAAAAATTCAAGTTTTAAAGTGCGCGGAGTAAAGAGGTAGAAGGTCCCGTCACCCGTGAGCCCTACGGCGAATAGCTTTTAGCACGAAGCAGAAATCAATCAGCGGGGGTGTTACGCTGACCTTGTCCAAATGCAGCCGCGATAGTGGCTTTCTTTGTCAGATGTGGAAGAAAGTAAAAATTATAAATAATTACGTGTGTCTGACGAGTCGATGCTGCAAGTCCAGACCTGAGACACTCGGTGGGTTGAGATCCCGGCAGAAGAATAGTCACCATAAAATAGCTGGACGATACCATTTAAAAATGCAAACTTTCAGGAGCACTTTCAAGCACATTCTTCATCACAGCACGCGCACAAATTAAATACAGATCGTTGGACATCCAGTGAGGAAAGTGACTGCAATGAGCGGTGGAGAATTTTATGGGAACGAAGTGAGAAATTGCAGAATGAACGATTAAGTACCCATAATCAATGTCACGATCAAAATTCTGGATGGGAATCCGAAAAATTGCCGAGAAACCGATTTAATGAATCCAGTCAGTGTGGTTAAAGCTCAAAAGTATCTGTCCGAGGAAGGTTCAGAAATAGAAGAAAAGAAATCGATGGCTTCCCTACTGCCATCGATTTCTTTTGATTCGTGATCTGATTGGATGAAATTATCACACTTAGAAATATTGAAGAGGGTTGATTGATGGGTAAAAACTAATTCAAGGGAGGAGGAATTGTGAGTGGGAAAGGCACAGATTTCAGTTAGGGCATTACGAAGCCAAATGCTGCCGAATTGCTTAGCCAGCGAATTTGGTGAGCGATTCCGGTCAAAGGCAGTTGGGACATCGACATTAAAATCGCTCGTCCAAAGTGAGTGGTTCGTGATTAGTTATGACCCACCTCCTCGTGGTGTAGACGGGCACTGAGGCAGGCTTTTCACGTGATCGTCTTCCCGGTTGCAAAGTAACCAGAAAAAAATACACATACCGACTTCGCAAGTGTAACATTACACATTTCTGACCTTTTACGGAGTTCTGTGTTTGGAGCTCCATAAAAGGTCAGCTAAAGGGGAAGGTACTGTCGGCTGTGAGAAGATTGCGAGGCTGCTTCGAGTCCGCGATATGAAGAGTGATTGAGCCACGCAAGAAGACAGACCTTACGTTCAAAACATCCTCCTCCGTTTGTTGTTCAGAAATGGCATTCCGCTTTATTAATAAGGGGCTGCTTGTGTTACGAGGGGGAGGCTGAAATGGAAAAGCTCCACTCGGTGCAGTTTACAATTAAACTCAACCAGGGGATGTTTGCGGTGTGCCAGACGTACGACGAAAGAGGATTTCGCGAACAATGCGGGCATTTCTTAGAGTTATGTTATCCGCGCAGAAATCCCCTTCCTTCCTCCCACCCCACAACGAAAAACGAGCGCTCGAAGGCGGCCATGAAGGAAACAGCTGAAAACAGTCGGAGGCAACATGAAGTCGTGCAGTGATTGTGAGAGCAGACGGGGCAAAGCCGTAAAGACACACGAAGGAGGGGGGGGGGACTGCCAGATGAACACAATAGGCTTAAGCCGCTGGACTGCGCCGATAAGTGACGGAGGAGCCTGAGAAATGATGAGGGATGATGCGGAAAAGTTTCTTTAAATCCGACTAAATAAGTAAGCTCCGCTTCCAGTAAGACGTTGATAAAACTGCGGATGGGAGGAGGGGGGGGGGACTGAACCAGAGGAGGCACGGAAGAAGAAAAAGAAAGAGAATTGCGGCTCGGGGATTAAAATATACACCGTTCGAAACTTTGATCCGTAATCGGGGATTTGTCTCAATGTAGTCGCTCTGAAAGGGGGGGGCAGGGGGAAGGGGAACGGAGATTGAAAGGGACCAACTGGGATGAAAAGGAGAACAGTAAGAAGTCTGAAACGAAAGCAGTTTTAAAACTGGACAACTTGCCAGATTTTGGGGTTGTCGACGGATCGATCGGTAGTGCTTCCGGACGTGTTGTGTGTGTGTGTGTGCACTACTGAAATTGACTTCAGGTAAGGACATTAAATCGAGCATACGTTCAACAATAAACAAAACCCCTCTCGGTCATTAATTGTCCCCTCCGAAAATCGATTCCGCGTGAAGAACGGAATGATCAGCGAAATGCGCACTGGCGGAGGAAACGTACAAATGTCCGGGGACGGACGCGCCCTGTTCTATGGAGGGGGACGGGAAAGGGGAGTACGGACAGCGATGAAGTTTGGGGGTGTGAGTAATCGGGGTTAAGGAATACACAACCACCCGTTTCGGTTCAAATATTTTTTTGAACCGAATTAGTTGGACTAAACGTGTAGGTGCCCCCCAAAACAAGTACATCCGCATACGTATCTTTTCTTTAATATATCTTTTATTGCTTGCAAGTGAAGCGTATAATTAAAATTGTTTCTTAAGCAGAAGGCGATGATTGTAAACAGAAAGTGTTTGTATTTTTGTATATACGAAATAAACAAATGTTTGATGAAAAATATTTGCCCAAAGAGGGCGAGGTCATTTCAAATTGTCTTCGGGGAAAGATTCGAAGAGAGCTTCACGCGTTTCACTGTCTAAAATTTGACGTTCCATTCTAACGTTTTTTGTGTATTAATGAATATTGTAAATACTGCAATTTAGTATTTTGTAAATATCTTAAATATTTGTATAGTTTGTAATTATTTCAGTTAAATATTTCAGCCCTGCTCTTTAGGATGAAACGATTTCCTCATGCATTCTGGAACTCAAAGAAAAAGGCCTTTTCCTAAGGGCCCTATGCAAACGCTGGTAAATAATTACATGGCGATAATATTGGATGAAACCCAGTATAGGTTGATACGCGTAGGGGTGTTTTTTCGTACTTCAATGAAAGGGAGGAATCCTCGATCGTTGACAAAACAATCAGAAAAATAAAATGAAGGCACCTCCCTTTTCTGATTGTTTTGTGTCGTCAAGGGGGAGGCTTAGCTTAGGTAGAATGTTTATCCCTCCATCATCAACATCCTCCCTCCACAGTTTGAAAATGGGAAAACGAGGTCTCGATTTAAATCCAGCGGCAAATGTGGAGAAAACACCCTAGGCATATCAGCCCAGGAGGACAGTGGGCAGGGAAATCAGTGGCATCTGCCATTTCACTGCTTTGTTCCTGTCCCTTTGTCTAAATATGGGAGTCACACAATCACTGCATTCCCACTGTTTTTCTTAGAGCCTTGTTCGAGGGTGTACACGTTCTGAAATTTACCGTCGTGTTTATTCGACCGTGAGAATTCCGCGCACTACAAATGCACAGGAAATAATTACTTACATCATTTCCTCATTAGATATCGCCAGTGCGTTTCGACAGGTTTTTACATAGAAAAGTCACTGGGCATGGCTCATTGAACGAGAAGCTCTTCCAACTAGGCCTAATACCCATAGACGTTTGTTACTGTGGAGCCAAGGAGAATTGGTTCCACCTTCTCTTCAAGTGCCTCTCTACGAGGACCTGAGGCAAGACCTGGCAAATACCATCCCTCTCACTGAAAACCAACTGGACATTCTACAGACACCACAGAACCTTACTGCCTTATAGAACTTCTCAGCACAAGTATTCACGCGCAGGAAAGCCTCCTACAGAATAACGCAGGCTACTAATGGGGATCCCCAGACAGCAGCTTAAAAATTTTATTTTTAATTTATTTTATTTTATTTTTTCTTCGTAATAACTTACTTTTTCCCCCCTTCATTCCTCTCCCCACTAGTGTAGCTTCTCTCTCTCTCTCTCTCTCTTTTTTTTTTAAATTACACCACAGGATTTTTTTTTTTTTTTGTTATTATTATTAATTTTTTCACTTCCTCTGGAACGGGCCCCCAGAGGAACCTGATCCACCTTTTGACAACATCAAGTGAGTCAGAGTGTCTTTTGAGACGGTACATGTTTTATTGGGACTGGCCCACTTTCCCGTGGTGTGGACGAGTACCCAGAACCATCTATCCAGATGATTAATGCTTCTGGGTAGCCCAGCGGCCAGAACACAACAACAGAATACACACAAACCGACGTCATTCACATTCTGGCCCAATTGTAGTGATACTGTTCTTCACAGAGATACGAGGCGGAATTGAACCGACGTTCTAGGAGCCCCCTTTACAAAACGCATTAGCATTAGCATTAGTAGAGGCATTTGATGCAAGAAAGCAAGCTTATGCAGCATCAGCCAAAAAAAAAAAAAAAAAAAAGAAATACATAAATAAATAAAAAATAACCACTTCCACTTCACCCCTCTGTTCGTTCAAAATACCTGTCCAGCTGAGCCTTAAACTTATTTAGGCTATCAACTTCCACGACAAGGGATGGAAGTCTGTTCCACCGACCAACCACCCACTGGCTAAAGGCAAATTTCCTCACGTCTATCCTACATCTGTCTTTCCTCAATTTGAATTTATGCCCTCTCAGGTGATTTTTCTGAGGTAGAGGAAGAATCCCATCAGCATTGAGCATGCTTAAACCATTCAAAGCCTTATACACCTCTATCAGATTACCTCGCTGGTGCCTAGTCTCCAGACACTGTAATTTGCAAAACTTAAGCCTTTCTTCGTAAGAGCACCCCTTTGTTCCATTCACTAATCTTGTTGCCCTTCTCTGTACTCGTTCCAGCAGCTCTACATCCTTCTTGAAATGAGGCCTCCAGACCTGTATACAGTACTCTAGGTGTGGCCTGACCATTGCTTTATACAATGGAATAATCACCTCCTTATCCCTGCTGGAAAAATTCCTGTATATCATTGACAATACTCCATGAGCTACTCTTGCAGCCCGTCTGCACTGCTCAGAGAACTTCATATCTGCCTGCACAATTACCCCCAGGTCCTTTTCATTCTCTACCACTGTCAGTGTAGTACCACAGAGTTGATACGTTTCTCTGGGGTTGCTGTTTCCCGTGGTGAAGTTTAACATTTGTCAATGTTAAACTTCATTTGCCACCTCTCAGCCCATCTGCTCAACCTTTCCAGATCCTGTTGTAGCAGCATAGTGTCAGTAGTGTCCTTGACAACCCTGCCAACCTTTGTATCGTCTGCAAACCTGGACATTAAGCTTGATATACCATCATCAATATCATTTATAAATACAGAAAACAATAATGGACCCAACACTGAGCCCTGAGGGACTCCACTAATAACATTAGTCCACGATGAGCAGTGTCCATTGATTACCACATGTCCACATGTCCATAGAAAAAATTTGACTTACTCCATACACCTCTACATTTTACGTAGAAAAGCATGCACAGGGGTGGGCGAGAAAAGCGAGCAAGAGGCGGAGACCCCTAGTTATTATTATTACAATTATTATTATTATTGGGAATCAAACTGTTAAATAAGAAGAAAAGCACAGGGATTAGGCAGGAAACTCAAGTAAAAGACATTCTTATCAAAACTAAAGAACTAAAATGATCTTGGGCAGGACACATAGCTCGAAGACATGATGACACATGCACTAAGAAAATAACAGAATGGTACCCAAGAGGAGCTAGAAGAAAACCTGGAAGGCAAAGGCGGAGATGGATATTCATGAGTTTGTGGGTATTCATGAGTTTGTGGGTAACACAAACTCATGAATACCCACACTGTGAGTGCTCAAAACAGAAGGAACTGGAAAGTTGCTGGAGAGACCTTCATCCTGCAGTGGATCGAAAATGGCTGATGACGAATTATTATTATTATTATTATAGGGAATTTCCTAGGGAATTATTAATGTCCCTACTAACGACCAGGGGCCTTCACCTGACTGTGAATAAAAAATCATTCAGAAGGAAAGTCTGTGTAGGTGTTTCCCAGGCGGAGTTCTTTCTGGGCTCCTTTTTACGGTTGCCATCCACCCATTCCTGTGCTAGCAAACAGAATTTACCAGTTATGCAGACGACTTGAAGCTCCTCTATCTGATCCACGGAACCACCCTACCTGATTCTGCTTCCTAAACCATTAAGAATCTTATCACATATCTAGCTCAGATTACTCTTGAGATAAATCCTAATAAATCAGCACAAATGGTGTTTTCACTTAAATCCAACCCAACGCAACTAAACCTGAGAATCCATTGAACATTCTTCACCCCAGTAACCAAGCACACAGACATCTCTTCATGATCTTCGACCCTAAACACCATGTTGCAGATATGTAGGAAGTTAAAAATAACATGATGAGCGTCCGCGAACTCGGCATAGTCGTTGTTTCAAGTGCTTCCAATAATCGGCTGTGCTTTGTATAAAATAAAGACTACGTATAATGTTACTATACATAGTCTTTAATGAAGATTATGTGTTTTATTTTATATTTTATGTTATTTTATTTATCAAACTGTTTTTCACAAATGTAAGGTTTTTTTTCTCTTTTCTATGATTAAAAAAAAAAAAAAATATATATATATATGTTTTATGTAATTTTTCCTCTTTTGGTGAATTTTATATTAAACACTGAGCTTGTCGTTGTGTCATTACATCAGGCATCCATCTAACTATTCACTGCATGCATTAATAATATTGTAACTGTAAATAAATAAGTAAATAAATAAATAATCTTTATTGTGTATAAAAGGATGTATACAATGTGCCCTTCACGGCAGGAATGCCAGGGGCTTCATATTGGCTGGGGGACAAAGGCCTTGAGGACGGGGCCACCATCGAAGTTCCCCCAAGGCCAACAATATAATAAGTTTCAGTTAAATTATTCCCAATATTCATAAAGATATTATACAGTACTTTTGACATTATATACAATATTATACAGACATCTTTTTAAATTTATTATACTCCACATTACTGCCTGGTTGAGTTTAGGTCATCAAGGATCTCTCTCTCTCCGGTATTTGCGATCTTTCACAAATTTGTAGAGATCGTCCTCGATTCGATTGGTTGGACTGCAGTGAGCATCTGCCTGCGGAGAAAACGTTCGCTAAGGGCAAGTCTATTATGCTTTGCTATAAGTTTTGGAGCTGACCCCAGTCCGGGTTGAGGGATTCTCCAGCTGCACAGTTCCCATATGTTTGGCTCCGAGATTATTCCAGTGGTCATTTTGACAGTTAGGGTGAGGCATCTTTCCATTATAAGGTTTGGCACTCGAGCAAAGTTCGGTTGCCAATGCAGTTGTTCTTTGCTAGTGTGGACGATGATGTTTATGTGTGATCCAACGAAGGAACCAGTATTCGGAGGAGTACACACGCTTGATATTCGTGGGAGCTGCAGATGCCCATATTTCTGAGGCGTATAACACGACGGAGTATACAGAGGTGTATACGTACTACCGAGTCACATCCAGATCCTTAAAGTGGAGTAGTTGTTGTTTGGTAATCCACCGCATTTTGCAGAATTTTGTTATGAGCTTGTCAATGTGGGGCTTGAAGGTCAGTTTGCAATCGAAGACGACTCCGAAGTCCCTATGTGTATTTACCACTGGAAAGACAATGCCATCTAGAGAAGCTTGGCTTCAGTGGGTTGGTGTTTCAAAGAAAAGACAATTTGGGCTGATTTTGCAGGATTAATAAGTAGTCAGTCCAAATTGATGGAGATAGGATTCTCAGTGGTGTACCTTTCGATTGATGGTTTCATTAATTTTTGAGATATATTCGCCCGGGTTAATCTGGGTGTGTAGCTTAATATCGTCAGCATTGCAGATCATGTCTTCTTTCTCTTGAACTAATGGAATAATGACTGCAGTAAATAATGCTCCAGAGAGGATTCATCCTTCGGGAACTCCCGCAGTAAGTTTTCTTAAGATTATATCTTGAGCCGCTGCAAGAAGAATGATTCTGTCAGATAGATGGAATGTGATGAACCACAACAAGTCACCTTTTATATGGAAGTAATTTTCTAGGAGGTGAACGAGCGAGGGAATGCTGATCGAGTCGAAGGCAGCTTCCAGGTCGACATGTGTAACGGCAAGTTCTGCTTTAGCTTCTAGTGCTCTGAGAATGGTGCTGGTTATGGATGTTAAATTGGTGACTGTGGATCTCCCGGGAATGGCATAGTGAATTTGTGGGGTTCTGTGAAGCAAGATTTGATTAGTGATTGTTGAAGGCCTTCTCCATAAGTTTCAAGATGCTGGAAGAGCGAGAGATTGGCCTGAACTGTTTAATGAGGGATGTAGATTGGCATTTAGGATGTGGGCTCAAAGCATATCTGTTCCACAGAGGGAGAAAGTAGTGCTACGTTAGGACACTGTTAAAGTAGTGGATCGATGATAATCGTGCTGAGACACTTGATCATGAATTGTGGCACAAGGTCTGGCCTGCGGTTGCGGTGGGTGGCAATCCATTTATAGCAGTTATAAGCTGCTTCCTGGTGATGCTAAAGGTGGCGATCATATCCGTTGGGACGTTGCTGACAGGTAAGTAGCCTTGATATGCCGGGGCCACATTGTTCGAGAATCGTGCAATGTGGTCCACCCACAGTTTTTATTTTATTTTATTTTATTTTATTTTATTATTTATATATATATATATATATATATATATATATTTATTTTTTATATTTTTTTTAAATTTTTATTTATTTTTATTTTTTTATTTATTTTTATTTTTTTTATTATTATATATACAGTATATATATATATATATATTTTTTTTTTAAGGTCCTAGCCGCCGAAATCCCAGGAAATTAAGCGGCAGGACCTGCCAGAGTGAATCTACAGCTACTTGGTTCCTGGTCTGCCTCCATGGGGCGTAAGTGGGACAATGTTGGGCCTCAATAGGGGTCCAACGGCTAAATGACCAGATGAACAACGGTACAGAACACAACACATGAACAATTCCCACACACTTTTAAATCTCTGGCATTTCCCAGTGAACTGGTTCACCACAATGAAAGCAACGTGGAGATGGGGGAAACCCCTGGTGCCGTAAGACAACAACACACACTTACACTTACACTTACACCCAGTGTACAGCAGAGCCAGGCTAGAAATTTCTGCTGCTCGTGCCAATGACACCCTACAGAAGTGGACCGACGAAAACAATCTCCGCATATCCTCAACCAAGACCAGCTCAGTACTGTTAAAAGGTAACCTCGACATCAGGAGACCACCACAAATCCGCATCCAAGGAACTACAATTAAGCTGACAAAGGAACTAAAACACCTCGGGGTTGTCTTAGATAATAACCTCTCATTCACCCCTCATCTGACCTACATACAGAAAAAGATCAGAAGATACTCTGCTCTGTTCATGAGGGTCTTCCGCAAGGATTGGGGCCTGCGGAGGAGAGCTCTCAAGCTATTCTATAAAGCCGTATTCCTGCCTGCCATAACGTATGCCGCTGGCGTGTGGTACCGGAAGGCTACCACGGCCGTCAACAGAAGAAAACTGGACACCACACAACGGTATATATTATTTATATTAACAAGAGCCTGCAATAAAGTAAGCACACACGCCCTCCAGGGACTCTTCCCCTAGACCTTGAAATAGTCTTCCGCGGCCTAATATATCAACTCTCCAAGGGACGTGAGGCTAACCATCTGAACTTCACATTGGACCCTGAAACTGACCACAAATTGGAACGCAAACGTCTCCTCGCACATCTCAACCAGAGCTGGCAAACCCGCTGGCAGACATCAACCAAAGGTGAAATAACTAAACAGTTTATTCCTGATTTACAACTGGTGTACCCCAACTATCCACCTTGGCTTTCTCCTGGACTACTCGCCACCTACCTGTTGACCGGCCATGGCGCCATAAGAGGAAAACTCCATGGATTCGGATTGAGTGACACCCCCCTATGCCACTGCGGTCTACGCGAGACATGGGGGCACTTGATGTACGACTGCCCACTGTACGAGGATCTCCGCTGCCGATTTATAACCACCACCCAAATAATGCTAAGAGACCAGGAATATCTGATACTAACTGAAAAAGATACTTATAGTGCCTTCACTCAATATGTGCAAGACCTCTTCACAAGAAGGCGGACTCTCCCGCATCCACCACCACAACAGCAACAACCATGAAATGAATAACCTCTATGAGAGCAAACAGTACAAACCAACAAATAACTGCCTCAGGAAAGAAAGGAAAAGGAAGAAAGAAGGAGGAAGAAGGGAAAGGGAGGGAAAAACGAACCGGACATAACCCACGAAAAGTGCACACCGGATGTGCACTTTTCGTGGGTTACACAGCCTCATGAGTGACTTTCTATTCAGCTGAATTCCAACCAGCCCAATGAGACCACAGAGCTTTCTGCATATGCCAGCCATAGTGGCAATCGGTGCCGGCGCTCTTGCTGGACCCATCTTTCTTTCCCCCTCCCTTGGCGGTGGGGGAGGAGACAGGAGGTTACCCCTCCTGCCTCCTCCCTACTCGCCAACCCAGATTTCCTCCTGGTGGGGCATGGGCATGCCCCACTGACTTTTAATGGGGTCGCCTCCTCTATCGACCCCATTTCTTCTGTCTTTCTCCCCCCAGTCTTCAGTCTCCTCTCCCTCTCTACCTGCTCACCAGCGTATATCCCACAGGTCAAAATTTAATAGCTCCAAATTAAGTTCGCTCACATTTCGGTCTTTCAATCTAGCGATCAACCCACGCAAACGTGTTTTTTTTTTTTTTTTTTTTTTTTTTTTCTTTTTAAGGTCCTAGCCACTGATATCTCAGGAAATTAGGTGGCAGGACCTGCCAGAGTAAATATTTCAATACTAGTGTACCTGGTCTGCCTCCACGGGGCGAAGTGTGGGCAATGTCGGGCCTCAGCTGGGGTCCGGCGGCTAAATGGCCAGAAGAACAACGGTACACAACATCACACACCTCACGATCCATATACTTTTAAATCTCTGGCCTTTACAGTGAACTGTATCACGCCACAATGTAAACTACGCAGAGATGGGGGAAACCCCTGGTGCCGTTTGACCCTAAACACACTTTACACTTTACACCCACAGTTCAAGATCCAGTGTTTTAGGAATTCCTGGGTGCCGAGAGTCATAAAATGGTTCGCCTTTTTTAGGGTTGCTTTTAGATGTTTTTTGATTGCAGATGATTTCTGGCGGTTGAACACTGCCCTTGCTCTGGAGAAGGCAATCCGATCTTCTACCGCGCCTGACTCTTTCCATCTCTTTTGCGGATTTTGTTTTTCTTGGAAGGTTTTGTTCAGTTCAGATGTCCACAAAGCTCTTGAACGGGGAGTGATGTAGACAGTCTTTGTAGCTCCTTAATTGGCAATGGTCCTGATCCATCTAGTCATGAGGTCCACAGCCAGCTGGAGATCGCAATTATCGAGAGCTTCCCGAGGGATGGAGGGTGCGGCTTCGAGATATCGTGGTGGGTCAATGAATTTGGGGGTTGTTATTTCTTTTTTTCTTTTTTGGGCCTTGAATATCGAAGTTAGGTGCGGCTAAGTGCAGGAGTGTAGCAATGGGAGTATGGCAATGGCAATCGGATTGAAAGAGATTGTGACGGTTGTCTTCGAGATCGCATGATCTCTAAGTGCAGGAGTGTACCAATGGGAGTATGGCAATGGCAATCGGATTGAAAGAGATTGTGACGGTTGTCTTCGAGATCGCATGATGCTGAGCAGAATACCAAGTCTAAGAGTTGTGAAGGCTAGGTAAAAGCCTTCACAACTGGTGGCAGTTGTGAAGGCTGATACCTAGTGAATCCCTGCTGCCAACGAGCGTACTACTAAGATGTGCGAGAGTAGGTGGAAGTTTGAAATCTCCACAAACAATGTGCTTAGCAGAGTTGTGGAGGTGATCCACTAGCCAATGGATTACACATTCAATGATATCACTGTTTGGGCCTGGTAGAATATATATTCTTGTTATGTCTATCAAGTAGGTGTTAAGCTTGACGGACACAATGGCAGGCAGCTTCAAATGCAAGGGATTGGGTTATCCCTTGCATTTGCACAGAATGTATCAATGAAAAGAGAGTGGTATTGTACAGTATTGTGACTCCCTCCCCTCCTCTACGATCCACTCTAGAGGAGCAGAGCATCTGGTAACCAGCCCGAGGTGCAACGGCAAGGGAGTTCTGCCCATTCCGAACTCACGTTTCAGCGATATAGAGGATATCTAAGGTTTTAGAGAGTAGAAGCTGTTCCACAGTGTCTAGCTTGTTATAGATACTTCTTGCATTTTGAAAGACAATTCGAATGGTGGTGGCAAGTCTCTTTTTTTTTTGGGGGGGGGGGTCCGCATTGGTGTGCGTTGCGATGTGTACAGGATTATTAGAGACAAGTTTTGCAGCCTTGAGGTTTGACATCATAAACGGCTGGTAGTTGAATTGATTGATATGTGGACATTTTGTTTCCTATAGTAGGTTTGTTCTCAGTAGATTCATTTGAATTCTTCTGCGTTTCTTTGGCTTGGCAGCTTGGTAATTTTAATTGCTATTGCATTTATTGATGATTTTGGTGTTTTCGCGGTTCTTGGCGTCTAGTCTAGGAAGGGTTTCACGAGAGTTCCAGGGGGCCATAGCTTTGCTTCCAACACGAAGCTCATCATCTCTGGGTGGCAGGTAAGGATGAAAGATGCGTAAGTTGGGTACCTAGTTCTTCTCTGTCTCACATCAATATTTATTCAGTGAAGTTCTTGAAACATGGCCTTAATGCTGCCTGGTTTAGTAGTTGGTTCCAGTCGAAAAACAAAGATTTGCCCACGAGTCTGGACGACTGTGATATTGTACGAATATGAGTGATTCCCCTCAGTGGAGTGTTGTGTGCCACCTGTTTTTTTCCGTTTGTCTTCCACGTTCCATTTTCTGATAGGTTGAATATATGATCCCGGTTTCTTTTGAGAGAACCTGTTGATCGGAGAGAAGAGACTTGGTCAGGGAGTGCATGAAGTTTGTAAACCTTGCTGTGGGATCTCTTGGATTTTATTATCATCTTTTTGGTTGGTGACTACTTCTGCAAATGTGGGCATTAATGGACTGTTTCCAGTTTGGATTGTCTGCTCTAACATTTTAGGTTTGGTATTATTTAGCGTCGATACTGTTGAGGGGCCACCTGAGAGGCCTTTGAGCGGCTATCTCCGGTGATGTTAGATGCAGGTTTGGTACAGTTACCTTCACTGAAATCTGCATCTTTCCTGTTGAGCTGATTAGTGGATTGTTCTCTTTTGCTATTTTGAAGGTTGGGTTCTGTGGTAGAAGGCTGGTTCACTACAGTGAATTTATTTGCAACTACTTGTGCTTGAATTGTTGTATATTTCTTCAAGTAGGTTTGAGTTTTGGGCTTTGGTTTGCTGAATCTCATTAATAAGCATATTCAGCTGCGTGTTTATGAGCACAACATAATCATCACTTATCTGCAGGCAGTTTTCCCTGTGCATCAAAGTTGTTACCCTTTGGCAGCACTTTGTGGCCGAGGTAGCTACATCGTATATGATTCCTCCAGGGTGGCGTGGAACTGCTGTGCTTTGCAACAGAGACGTGGAGGTAGCGCTGTCATCTGTGGGGGAATGATGGTCACCATCGGCGATATGTACCTGCTGATCGGAAGTTTCCAGTGTGGTGCTTCCGCTGGCGTCTGGTAGGATGGCTTTAATTTTCTGTGGAGATGATGCAGTGTCAGTTGATGTGCAGGGTATCTCACTACGTTGGGGAGGTGCCCTCGATCCACTGTTGAGGGACTCACTGTCAGGTATTTCCTTGCATGAAAGACATGAAAATTTGCGTCTCCGTTGCTTGTTCATCTTTTTTAAATCAATTTTGAGGCACGATCCACAAAACGTAGCGTAGCACGTAACACAGAGAATGCATAGATCAGTGTTTAATGTGCATAATTTACATTCGGCTGTGGTAATAAATACACAGCAGTGCATTCTGACCTTGATCTGTAGCCGGCAGCGGTAAGTGGTGCTGGTTAATTGTAAGGCGTTAACACAGCTTGATCGTGTCCGATTATGGATTATGAGATTCTGTAATATGATAAAGGAACTGCAAATAATAAATACCTCGGTGCCTTGGTCGCCTTGAAGTTGGTGTCTTCTTCTTCAGAGTCACTTGAGGAGTATAACGATACTAAAATCACCTTATAAACTTAGGCATAACTTTATTAATTTTAATGATCACTGAGAACAGCACACATGCGTGACCGTACCGTCCGCTCTAATTGGAATTCGACCAGTCTGATGTTGGATCGTCATCACTGTGCGAGACATCTACGAATGGCATCTGCTCCCAGATATAATTTGAGAGACTCCTCTGGGGAAGTCACCTAGCTATGCTGTTGCTATTGCGCATTGTTGAGGAGTGGCGTTCGAGCTTGATGAGTTCTGGGCCTCCAGTCTTCCATTGTATGCCATCACCAAGAGGCCTTTGGGCCAGTATTCAGCATTGAGGTATTGTTGGTAATTGGGCCTTTCAATCTGAATCGTGAAGGAGGCATTAGAGGGACGATTATTATTGATTTTAAAAGGCTTCTCAGGTATGGCAAGTTCCTTCAATGTGCCTCTCTTTGTTCAGCATTCTGTAGGCGTATCCAGCATGCTAATGAAACATCACTTCCATTTCTGTTGCAACGTGCAACAAACAAGGCTAACAACGAAGTTTCGTTCAATATTAATTTTTAAAGTCCCGTTCTTTAACAACGAGTCAGGGTTAACATTTTGTCATTTGAATGGAAGCCCAATATTTACGTATATCGGTTGCGTTTCAAGGGCTTTATTTTGTGCGCGTGAATTTTCATTCGTGCAGCAGCGAAAACAATTTGAACTTCTTCGTCGGAAGTCTCGGCTGACCTGGCGAACTATATTTAGCCGGCGAATATGCTCTTCCGTTAATCTGGCCTCGCTCGTACAAGGGCCGGCTTGTTCGTGGGAAGGTACAAATTATTCTCCGTCGTTGGCTCTCCCCGTCTTATCTGCGTCTTTGTCGATGAGGCGAAACACTTTTATCCACTTAAACTCGTTCGAAATTGGATTCCGATTCGGCCAGTAACAGATGGCTCGCGCCGTTCAACGTGCCACATTCGCTTTAAGGGACATTTAATGGCCGGCACTCGCCGAACCAGAAGTTCGCGGAAACAACCTCTTCCGCGAGCATCTGGCTCGAGCGGTTGTGTCGCTTTTGATTGGAAACAAGAAATTGATGGAGAGAAAGAACAAAGAAAGACGCTGCAGCTGCGTCCGAAGTGTCCGTGCGGTGTCAATAGAGATAAGTAGTAGCGGGACATCTGCCGATCACGCGGCCACCTGCGCGGGCTGTTTGCGGGCGTTCGTGGATACAACTTCATCGCAAAACTTCCCTTCTCATCCCCCCCCCCCAAGGAGGATACACTAACACACTGGTTTTCAACCTTTTTTTTAATAACGGCACCCCTAAGTTATTTATTTTATTTTGCGGCACCCCCTACTCAATTCTCTGCCTATTAGATCCGATTCTCTCTCTGTGTATATGTATATAAATATGAGTAATATGGGAAGAAAGAAAGTTAATAAATTGTAACAAGCTGTAACTAATACTTATGGGCCAATGCAGTTGTAGAGCAATTATGCATTACGACCATAATGTGTATAAAATATATTGTATAATACTGAAGATAATAATATAAAAGGTAATTCAAACAGATAATACCAAGCTGGATTTAAATAAACGCAAGGGATATAAATATAAAAAAAAAACAAATAAAAAATAAAATTATATATATATTTATAAAACTTATCGTTGCTTACCCACAATCTAGACGACTTCAACTGGAGCCAACCACCGAGACTGAAGGCAAAAAACGACAACGGGTTCTCTGTTTCTGTAATGATCAATAAGATATATAAAATATAAAAAATCCAGACATTAAGTAATTTGAATCTAAACCAATTAAAAGGTAGCTTAAAAAATTTTAGGATCAAAAGAAAGATAGTATAAATGTAAGCGTATATTGAACATCGTTGACCCGACAGAGGACGTAATTTAATAATTAAAATAAGAATAAATGCAAAGTATGAGGCATATCTACAGTATCCAGGACATAATGTAACAACTAGCCGTTATGAAATAATAATCCGTCTACTGAGTTAATATATCTTTGGTCACCCCTATGTGATGGATATGGCAAAAATAAAAATAAATAATTAATCAATTAATTAAAGTTAACGCAAAGAGAAACATGCAGATAGTAAGAAGAATAAAAACTAAAAGAGTAGGAATAACAGAACCTGAACTCGATAAAGGAGAAAACATAATAGTGGTATAGATAAGAAATAGTTTCTCCTACATCCTCGGATTACCCTAATAATTTCGGAGAAATAAGAACAAAGAATGTAGGACAGCTTAAAGACCATACAAGATATAAGTTTTAGCTCGGGTATGCCCGAGATCGCAAACCCGTTCCTGTAGTAGGACCCTGAGCTGAATTTGCGTGTCACCTTAGCGTGAACTTAAGTATATACAGCGTGATTATAAAATAAGATAAAATAAAATAAATGATACGCTATAATTTGCAAACCGGTGGGTACAAGTTTTGTAAGCCGTAAGACACCAAGAAAGCAAAGCGTATCCCATGAACATAAACATAATATACATGGCTCTAAATCGATAATTATGGTAATTATATTGAAGCAATGGGTTCCGGAAATAAAGTTTTGAAATTAATTATATTTATCGCCTTCCTGAAGTGGTATTTCAGGTAAGCGATAGAGAAATTATTATTAATCAACTAATTGTGCAATGCTATTATATTTACTGAACAGGTTTTATTGTTTTTGTAAATAGAAGCAAAATTGGGATAAAATGAAATTAGCATGCACTGATTTCAATATATTAGATCTCCATTTTGTAAGGCTGACTACATTAAAATTAAATGCGTCTCTTTTATTATATACGTTTACATCTATTTCATTACGGAGTATTTCTATACGAAGATCCAAGTAATTTGCTATACTATCAGAACTGTTAGTGTTTTCTAATACAAGTTCTTCTGGATATAATCTGCTGTAATCCTGGACAAAATGTGCACAATTAAAATGTGGACCGGCAGAATTACTTAACAGGTCACTGTTGAAAAAAAGCCGTGAATTACGGTTGGATTTTTTTCAGCCTGGTCTGTACTTGTTAACAGGAGAGACGCAAGAATATTGGTGATGCTATCGAGGCAGTGTTAGGTCGGTCCGAAAATTGATAGTTTGGGGGGATACAAGGACTAATAGTTTAACAATACCCACTGGCAGAGGTAGTAGTAGTAGTAGTAGTAGTAGTGGCATGTGATGCAAGAAAGCAAATGTATGAGCTTATGCAGCATCAGCCAGAAAAAAAAAAAAAAAAAAAAAATTACAAAACAAATCCCTCTGAATGTTTCTCCAGTTCCTCCTAAAATTTATTTAAACATAACGAAACAGGCCTACGCGCTCTGGATTCATTAAGAATTTATTATAGTTACACACAGAGCGTACAAATAAAGAAGAAATATATGAGCTTTCGGCTATATGGTAGCCTTCATCAGAATTAAAAATACATGAATGGCAGTTGGAATGAAGATGTGCACTGCCAGGTGCGTGAGACGCGAGGTTTAATTGTTTGTTGACGTCTGTGGCTGTGACGCATGATGACGTGGCCAGCGCTTGTCCAATGATAGAACTACTGACTCTGTGATCGGGTTGACTTGGCAACCACTGTTCCTGTTCAAGGATTTATCCGAAGATTTTATATTTAACGATTCCAACCAGGTACGCTTTAGGTAATGGTGGGATCTGTCTACCACCACGACATCGCGGTGTGGGTCGATGTCGTGGTGGGTTGTCCAGACATGTTCGGCGATAGCTGAGTGTTCTATATCCGCTAAACGGATCGCTCTTTTGTGCTCCGAGAGACGTTTCTCGAGTCGACGTCCAGTCTCTCCGAAGTAGCAGCTAGTGCAGTCACGGCAAGAGATGCGGTAGACCAAACCGCTCTGCAGAAGGGTGGGGACAGGTGTTTTCACGTTGGAAATGAAAGAACGCAGTTTCCTGCCTGGGAGTTGGATGCACTTTATTCCGTGCGTTCTCAGGATTCTACCAATCTGTTGTGACAGGTTGGGATAGTATGGGATAAATGCCCTCGTGGATGGCTCGTCACTGTTGGTGTTGTAGCTGGTCGTCACGATGTCACGTGTCTGTAGATCACACCTGTCGAGGACGTCACGTGAAAACACCTGTCCCCACCCTTCTGCAGAGCGGTTTGGTCTACCGCATCTCTTGCCGTGACTGCACTAGCTGCTACTTTGGAGAGACTGGACGTCGACTCGAGAAACGTCTCTCGGAGCACAAAAGAGCGATCCGTTTAGCGGATATAGAACACTCAGCTATCGCCGAACATGTCTGGACAACCCACCACGACATCGACCCACACCGCGATGTCGTGGTGGTAGACAGATCCCACCATTACCTAAAGCGTACCTGGTTGGAATCGTTAAATATAAAATCTTCGGATAAATCCTTGAACAGGAACAGTGGTTGCCAAGTCAACCCGATCACAGAGTCAGTAGTTCTATCATTGGACAAACGCTGGCCACGTCATCATGCGTCACAGCCACAGACGTCAACAAACAATTAAACCTCGCGTCTCACGCACCTGGCAGTGCACATCTCCATTCCAACTGCCATTCATGTATTTTTAATTCTGATGAAGGCTACCATATAGCCGAAAGCTCATATATTTCTTCTTTATTTGTACGCTCTGTGTGTAACTATAATAAATTTCTTATTTATTTAAACATTCAACTTCCACAACGACAGATGGAAGTTTGTTCCAGCAATTCACCACCCGCTGGCTAAAGGCAAATTTCCGCACATCTATTCTACATCTGTCTTTTCTTAATTTGAATTTATGCCCCCTTAGGTTCGTAATCTGAACAAGTGGAAGGATCCCATCAGAATTCAGCGTGCTCAACCCATTCAAGGCCTTACACACCTCAATCAAATCACCGCGCAGATGGTGCCTATTCTCCAGCCACTGCAATTTGCAGAACTTAAGCCTCTCTTGATAAGAGGATCCCTTCATTTACCCCTCACCAATCTTGTTGCCCTTCTCTGTACACGCTCGAGTAAATCTACATCCTTCCTAAAATGAGGCCTCCAGACCTGTACGCAGTACTCAAGGCGTGGCCTGACCATTGCCTTATACAGAGGGACAATCACCTCCTTTTCCCTCTAGCAAGATCCTATATATTATTGACAAAACACTATGACCAGCCCTGGCAGCCTGTCTGCACTGCTCAGAAAACTTCATATCTGACTGCACAATTACTCCCAGGTCTTTTTCATTTTCGACCACCTTAAGTGTAGTACCACACAGTTGGTACGTTTCTCTGGGGTTACTTCTACCCATATGCAGTACTTTGCATTTGTCAAGGTTAAACCTCAGTTGCCACTTCTTAGCCCATCTGCCCAAATTATCTAGATCCTGTTGCAGTAGCACACTGCCATTACTGTCATTAACAACCCTGCCAACCTTTGTATCATCTGCACACTTCGACACTAAGCCTGATATACCTTCATCAATATCATTGATAAATATACAAAACAACAGATGACCCAACACCGAACCCTGTGGGACTCCACTAATAACATTAGTCCACGAAGAGCAGCACCCATTGATTACCACCCTCTGTGTTCTACCACTCAACCATCCTTTTATCCATTGTAGAAACTTACCCTTAATACCATTCTGCTCCAATTTGTACAGTAGTCTTCCATGCGCAACAGTGTCAAAAGCTTTCCTGAAATCCAAGTATATGATATCAAAATTATTTTTTGTATCCAGTTCCTTTGTAACCACATCATAACATCCTATCAAATTTGCGAGACAAGACTTTCCCTTAACAAATCAATGCTGTGCCTGACGTATTGCTGCAGTCTTGTCTAAATAATAATAATAATAATAATAATAATAATAGCACTGTAATAATAATAATAGATGATCGTGCAATGCATCTTTAACCAGCAACCCCATTATTTTACCCGGAACAGAAGTTAAACTAACTGGTCTGTAATTACTCGTGTCACCCTTCCAACCCCCTTTGTGAATTGTGGATACATTCGCACATCTCCAGTCAGTCAGTGGAGACCTCCCCTGAGTTCAAGGATGCTCTCATAATTATGGCTAAGGGTTTGCTTAGTTGCTTTGCCGCCTCCTTTAATATAACTGGATAGATCCCATCCACCCCAGGTGCCTTTCTTACATTTAACTTCAACAATTTCTCGTCCACTTTGCTCTCAGTTATTACAAAATCATTAAGCACCCCGTTACAATTTGATAACCTTCTGCCATTTTCAAACCTTAATAATTCCTCACGTGTGAATGTAGATGCAAAATACTCATTCAGTTTGTTTGCTATCTGAGCAGGATCATCAACAGTCGAACCATCGATGTCAAGTGGACCAATCAGATTCATCCCTTTCCTTTTAGAGTTTATACAAGTAAAGAAATCCTTGCTGTTTTTCTTATCATCTTTTGCCAAGGATTTCTCGTAATCTGCCTTTGCCTGCCGAACCTCCTTTGCACCTGATTACAGATTAACTTATATCTGCCATAGGCTTCTGAGTCGCTTGATAATTTATATGCATCCCATGAATTTTCTTCTCTGTTACGAGTCTTATTAGTTCATTTGACAACCATTTAGGCCTAGGTGAAAGTGATTCTTGCACTGCTTCTATTGGAATGAGCCGCAGCCTGGAAAATAAGATGCAGGATATTTCAGAGACTGTGGGAGTCATTGGGGTACAAGTAAACACATGGGTTGTGTTAGGGTAGCTAAGAAAAAGAACAGGTGCATGTATAATTGCGTGTAAACCAATGCTAGGAGTTTGGTAAATAAATTTGATGAATTTGAGGTATTTCTCAAAACATCAAAGGCAGATATTGTGGGGATTTCAGAGACATTGTGTCACATAGATATAAGGAGTGCAGAACTGGAATTTGGGGAGTACAATGTTTACAGAAAGGATAGGAAGGGAGCAGGGGTTATAATATTAGTTAAGAAATACATCACATCCAAGGAGGTGAAGCCAGTCGACATCGCTGGACAGTGCAGTGTCGAGTCAGTTTGGTGTGACATAAGCATTGGGAGATAAAAATTGAGAGTAGGAGTGTGTATAGGCCTAATGACTCTGAAGAGTATAATAAGAAACTGTTCGGAGAAATAGAGTGGGCCAGTAAATCAGAGTGTCTTATAATTGGGGGATTTTAATTTCCCAGATATTGACTGGAATTTGGGGGCTGGTTACTCACACACTAGCAAGGCTTTTGTGGATTTATTGGATGATTGTTTTCTACATCAGCATGTTCGGGAGGCAACTAGAGGGAGTAATACTCTTGATTTGATTATCAGCAGTGATTCTTCATGCATTAAGAATCTGCAGATAAATGAACCACTAGGTGGCAGTGATCACAGTGTGCTGAAGTGGGATTTACTCAAAGAGGTAACTACCATTAGGGGTAAAGGGAAGGGGTATTGCTTTCGTAAAGGCGACTACGATGGACTGAGAGAGTATTTAAATTCTATCCAGTGGGACCAACTGATGATGTTACCAACAGCAAACTCAAAATGGGAAGCATTCAAGGAACTAATCTTGGAAGCTACCAGGCTTTACATACCAACTAAGAAATATTGTTCATGATTTTGGACTAAATGGATATCAGATGAACTAATGAGACATGTGGCAGAGAAACAAAATGCATGGGATACACACAAATTAACACGTAACACAGAAGCCTATGGCGGATACAAGTTAATCAGTAATCAGGTGACGAAGGAGGTTCGGCAGGCGAAGGCAGATTACGAGAAAGATTTGGCAAGGTGATGGAAAGAAAAACAGCAAAGAGTTCTTTACATATGTAAACTCTAGAAGGAAGGGGTTGAATAAGATTGGTCCACTTGATATCGATGGTTCAATTGTTGATGATCCTGTTCAGGTAGCTAACAAAGTAAATGAATATTTTGCATCGACATTCACACATGAGGAGTTATTCAGCGAGGGGAATGCCAGAGGTGTATTCAACTCTGGCAGTAAGCTAGAGAATCTTGTAATAACTGAGAGTAAAGGGCAGGAGAAATTGTTGAAGATAAACAAGAAAGACACCTGGGGTGGATGGGATCTATCCAGGTATATTAAAGGAGGCTGCAAAGGAAGTAAGCAAACCCTTAGCCATAATTATGAGAGCTTTCTTGGACTCAGGGGAAGTACCCATGGACTGGAGATGTGCAAATGTGACCCCAATTCACAAAGATGGATCAAAGGGCGACACAGGTAATTATAGACCTGTTAGTTTAACTTCTGTTCCCGGAAAATTAATGGAGGCACTGGTTAAAAAAGCACTGCAGGATCATCTAGACAAGACTTCAATTATAGCACGGACACAGCATGGTTTTGTTAAGGGAAAGTCTTGCTGACCAATTTGATTGGATACTATGATACAGTCACAAAAGAACTGGATGCAGGGAATAACTTTGATATTACATTCTTGGATCTTAGAAAGGCTTTTGATACTGTTGCACATGGAAGACTGCTACACAAATTGGAGCAGTGTGACATTGGAGGCAAATTGCTGCTATGAATAAAGGGGTGGTTGAGGGGGAGAAGACAGAGAGTGGTAATCAATGGACACTGCTCATCGTGGACTAATGTTATTAATGGAGTCCCTCGGGGTTCAGTGTTGGGTCCATTATTCTTTTCTGTATTTATAAATACTATTGATGATGGTATAGAAAGCTTGATATCAAAGTTTCGAGATGATAGAAAGGTTGGCAGGGTTGTCAAGGACACTACTGACACTATGCTACTGCAACAGGAGCTGAAAAGGTTGAGCAGATGGGCTGAGAGGTGGCAAATGAAGTTTAACATTGACAAATGTAAAGTACTACACATGGGAAACAGTAACCCCAGAGCACCGTATCAACTCTGTGGTACTACACTGACAGAGAGAGAATGAAAGGGACCTGGGGGTGGCTGTGCAGGCAGATATGAAGTTTTCTGAGCAGTGCAAACGGGCTGCAAGAGTAGCTCATGGTGTACAGATGATATATATGAATTTTTCTAGCAGGGATAAGGAGGTGATTATTCCCTTGTATAAGGCAATGGTCAGGCCACTCCTAGAGTATTGTATACAGGTCTGGAGGCCCCATTTCAAGAAGGATGTAGAGCTGCTGGAACGAGTACAGAGGAGGGCAACAAGATTAGTGAATGGAACAAAGGGGTGCTCTTACGAAGAAAGGCTTAAGTTTTGCAAATTACAGTGTCTGGACACTAGGCACCAGCGAGGTGATCTGATAGAGGTGTATAAAGCCTTGAATGGTTTGAGCATGCTCAATGCTGATGGGATTCTTCCTCTAGCTCAGAATAATCACCTGAGAGGGCATAAATTCAAATTGTGGAAAGACAGATGTAGGATAGACGTGAGGAAATTTGCCTTTAGCCAGCGGGTAGTTGGTTGGTGGAACAGACTTCCATCCCTTGTGGTGGAGGTTGATAGCCTAAATAAGTTTAAGGCTCAGCTGGACAGGTATTTTGAACGAACAGAGGGGTGAAGTGGAAGTGGTTATTTTTTATTCATTTATTTATTATTATTATTATTATCTTATTATTATTATTTTTTGGCTGATGCTGCATAAGCTTGCTTTCTTGCATCAAATGCCTGTACTAATGCTAATTAAACGCACATAGATCATCTACGTATCTAAACATAAGTAGGTTATCTTGAAATGTTCTTTCTGTAGAATATAGATAGAGGTTTACAATTATGCAGGATGCTGGACTTCCCATAGGGGTTTCATTCACTTGTAAGTATAACGAAGTTCCGCCATATACGTAATTCTTAAAAATACATAGATTTATTAGAGTATCCCAGTAGGTTAAATCAAACTTTATGGCATTTTTATGTTCCAAATATTGGAGAACATCTTTTGAATTGTCGAGATTAATACTCGAGAATAAACGGTTAAAGTCAAATGTTTGTATTTGCTGAATGTTGTTATTTTTTATTGCATTTATAATCGGTAAGTTGTTATTTATTATAATAGTTTTGTTTACATTAGTTTTATTTACATTAATAAGTTTAAGTAACTTGAATCACTTTCTATATTATCTTCAATATTATACAAAATATTATATATATATATATATATGTATATATATATATATATATATAATATTAAAAAATATTTTATACATATATATATAATATTAAAAATATATATGTTATATGATATTTATTATAATAATTTAATTATAAAAAGTACATTTCATAATGCAAATTATAACAGTATATAATTTTATTCTTTATACAGAGGTACTAAGTAAACATCAACTATAGCTCACCACAAAATTAAAAAGATACTGTACACCTTTTTATAATGAAATAAATACATATGTATGGATTTGTCTTGGGCTGCACCTGGAACGTTAGTTCATCTCCGCCTCGTTTCACTTTTAAATTAGAGGATTATGCAGAAATGGCCACAAGTGAACTGGCTGTTTGGCTACCCTGTGTCAGCAGGTCAAAAACGCGCCACCACCACCGCCACGGGAAGGTAGACCAGGGGCATCCAACCGGCGGCAGCAGAAGAGAGTGACACCAAGAGCCCAACAAAGTACGAGCCAAAAATAGTAAAAAAAATAAATAAATTAATTAATTAATTAAATTAAAAAAAAAGGAACTTATACAAAAATTAAATACTGTACTAAAGATTACCTCAACAGATTGAGGTAAACACAGATGATACTTTGAAATGTCAAAGTAAACAATAAAAGTAATCTTATGCATATTAACATAAATAAAAAAAAAAACAAACAAGGTCAAAGAAAATAATTTAGGATAACAGTGCTATTCAACCGACAAAAATTTACCAAAGCATTTTAGCCCAGAAGCAGGCACAAACCTTAAACAGTTGAGGTTAAATCCAGTAAGTCCTGCAGTCATTAGTAGCAAAGTCACAGTCAGTCAATCACCAATAACAAAGTCGCAGTCAGTTAACAGCCATCCGAGCAAAGGAGCACAGGAATTTTAGATCTTATTGAGAAAATGGACGTCAACTGGACGTGTGAAGGTGAAGAGTCTTGAGCTGAATTTGAAACATTCGCATGTGTAGTCATTGCAGAAAGGATTGCGAGCCTTTTATTGAAGGTTGCCTTAGCAAAATCCTGAAGAGCGCTGTAACTCGTGGCATTTGATACAAAATTAGGTTCCAATCCTGATGAAAAGTTGGGAATTCCACTCTGCAGAAGTACTCGAAATTCATTGTACGAGGGACAAGAGAACAACACGTGCTGCCAATCTTCCACACCGCCACAATGGCAGAGTTCCGTAGGAGCCAAGCGAAATTTAAACAATTTCTTATTTAATGATCCGTGTCCTGATATCAAATAGGAGGTAAATAAGTCAAGGCTAAACCAGACTGTAGATTTCTTATCCGTAAGAGAGTCAACTTCAGGAAAAACTTACGCGTTACACTGCCCAGTGTTGTGCCATTCCACCTACTCTGCCACAAGTTGATCAACTCTTGCCAAATTCTTTGTCCAGCTTTAACATCGAGTTGAGTGTTAATAGAAATACCAAGGATCTGAGTGGGAATCTGACGTTTCAAGCGATAACATAAGCCCCTGAAAATTACGTGGAGATCAAGTGGTAACGTTCCGGCTAAAACCTGTAAAGCAGGTAAAGTGTAAAGTGTAAAGTAAAGTGTGTTTAGGGTCAAACGGCACCAGGGGTTTCCCCCATCTCCGCGTTGCTTTCATTGTGAGTGAACCAGTTCGCTGGGAAATGCCAGAGATTTAAAAGTGTGTGGATATTGTATATGTGTAATGTCATGTACCGTTGTTCATCTGGTCGTTTAGCCGCTGGACCCCTACTGAGGCCCAACGTTGCCCCACTTTCGCCCCGTGGAGGCAGACCAGGAAACACCAGTAGACTAAGATTTACTCTGGCAGGTCCTGTCGCTTAATTTCCTGAGATTTCGGCGGCTAGGACCTAAAAAAAAAAAAAAAAACAGAGGAAAAGAAAGTTAAAAAATAAACTAAGATATATATATATATATATATATTCTTTATATATATATATATATATATATATTTATTCTTGCTTCCTCTCTCTTCCTTCCCTGTTTAGATTTGAATTTAGGTATAATTTTGTTTTTTCGCTCTTGTCTTGCCGCACTGCTGGTATTATTTTGTTTTATTTTAAACCTTATTCTAATTTATATGACTATATTTCAAACATCATGTAGAGGAATATGCTTTTTGCTGCCTCCGATGTGTGCTGTACCCTCCTTTTTATTTTTATTAAGTAATAAATTTTTTTCCAACATTATTTAAATATAATTATGTCACATGATAGTATTGGGCGAATTGCTAACGCTGTGCCTGTACTGCCATCTATAGTTTATTCATTTATATAAACGGGTAAGTTTATTTGTGTCAGTAGTGTGGCTTTGCACTGGAGTGCTTTTGTCTGTTCCATTTTTGATTTTCGCTGCATCAGGACCACCGCTGTTCAATTCCCTGCATTGGCGGTTCGATTTGTGGATCGGTGTGGCGGACTGATCGTGCGATCGTTTCGCCTTTGCAGTGATTTGTTTAGCGTTCGAAATGCAGCGATTCCCTGACCATTATTGGCCTTGTGGTCCTCTGTTGAGATGGGGCATAATGGTCAGTCTATTTTTTATATTTTTGTTTTGTTGTGTATGGTTTAAATCTCTGTTTGGTGATATTTCACATTAATTTGGACCTGGTGCCCATCAGAGGGGGCACCGCTAAATTTTTATTTAATTGGCTTTAAATTTCAATGAATTATTATTCGTATAATTAGATTTTCTAAATTAATTTAGAGTTTCCATTGCAATATATTTATTCTTGCTTCCTCTCTCTTCCTTCCCTGTTTAGATTTGAATTTAGGTATAATTTTGTTTTTTCGCTCTTGTCTTGCCGCACTGCTGGTATTATTTTGTTTTATTTTAAACCTTATTCTAATTTATATGACTATATATATATATATTTTTTTTTTTATTTTTTATTTATTTTTTTTTTTTGGTAAATTCTGTGGGGAATAACGCTAAATTTTTGAAACGCCGAGTGTATGGGCGAAAAACGTAATTTGGAGATGATTAAATCAATTCCGATGTGTAGGGCATTCGCTTGCGTATGTGCAGGTAGAGTGGGTGGGGAGACTGAAGTCTGGGGGGAAAAGACAGAAGTATGGAGTCAGGAGAGGAGGCAACTCCAAGTCACAGTGGGGCATGCCCATGCCCCACCAGAAGGGAAAGTGGGAATGGCGAGAAGGGGATGAGACAGTAAGACCGTCTCTCTCCCCCACCGGGGATATGGGTATTAAAGATGAAGGAGGCTAGGGTGCCCTCTTCAAGTCGCCAAATGGCGTTTGGCAGCTGTGCTGCGTTAAGTCTCTTTTCTTCAATATTGAGTGGACTTCAGTCCAGTCGCTCATGGGGTAAGCTCCGTCCTTGTGTTTTTCACTCACTTGTCTCAAGGTTTTTCTCTGTAGTAACTCTGTTGGATAGTATTTTATGGTCTTGTACAGTTTAACTTGTGGTGATCTTTCTTCAGACACGATTTATGGTAATTAGCAGTTTTCTCCTCTCGAAGAGGTCCTGCGCATATTGAGAAAGTGCTCTGTATTCCTCTTCTGTGTCAATGAAGTGGGATTCCAGTCCTTTCGGAAGGTAGTGTATCTTTGTGATCAGGATGCCTCTGAGATCTTCGTATTCTGGGCAGTCGTAGACCAAGTGGTTCCAGTTCTCGATCTCCCCACATGTGCAGTTGGGGTCCTCAACAAGGCAGAACCCAAGCAGCTTCTCCTTAAAGGGACCATGACCAGTAAGGAGCGAAGTCAAATGCTTCCCCGGAAAGTACCAGGCTGGTTGCTTGGGATATATTTTGCTGAGGTTGGGAAGGAATTTTCTTGTGATTTCTCCTTTTGTTGTATCGGTCCATCTTTGTTGCCACTCCCGAAGTAGGTAAGCCTGTAATCGGACTTTTTCTGTTTTTGTACTACTCGCTGGGTCAATTATGAAATCCTGGAAGGTGGCAGCAACCCCCCTGGCATGCAGGAAGAGCAAGCCAGCTTTTACAGTCTCCAAATCGAGGGGGAGCGCTCCAGCAAGCACCTGCAACGCTGGTGTGCTTACTGTTCTGCATGCTCGTGTGGTTGTTAGTAAAATGGTCCTTTCTATCGTATACAGAGTTCTCCTATTGACTGCAAGCGTCGTTTTGCTGTACCACACTGCAGCAGCATAAGTTATCGCAGGGATGAAAGTTGCCTTATAATACAATATTAGTGCTGTTTTTTTTAATCCCCAGTCTTTTCTCGTAACCCTCGCCACCAGTGCCGAGTAACGTCTTATCTTCGTCCTTATATATTGTAGGTGAGGTTGAAAGGATAAGTTTTTGTCTAGGATAACTCCTAGATATTTCATTTGGTTGGCAAGTTTAATGGTCACACCTTCTATTTTAATTTGGGGTGGACGCCGTATTTGCAGGGTTCCTTTTAGTAGAATAGATGTGGTTTTTGTCGGTGAAATTTTTAACTGGTTTCTTGTAGCCCAATTTTGTATTTTCTGCAGAGCTTGGTTTGCAGTAGTTTCCAGTTGGGCTCTTGAGTCAGCCTCAATGGTAAGAATAAGGTCGTCTGCAAAGGCCTGGGCTCCGATCAGCCCCAGGTCCAGGTTCAGGAGCTTGTCGAGAACCATATTCCAAAGGAGTGGCCACAAGACAGACCCCTGCGGGCAGCCCCTGTATACAGATCTTGTGACTTTTTGGTAGTTGGCAGGTGTTGAAACTGTTCGATAAATCTTCAAAATACAAAGTACATTGTACAATGGTTTTGACATCAATTTTGATTGAAATTGTACAGTCCGCACCCTATGGAACCAAGCGCCAGCCGCATAGGCAACCATAGGGAGAAACACAGAGTTATAGTAGATTCTTAAACATCTTCTAGAAAGACCCCACTCAGTTCTAGAAACTCTGACAAGAGCGCCGGTGAAATTTCTGATCTTAATTCACAGGTTGGATAAACGAGGGAGAAAGTTTAACTTGCTGTCAATAGTTATTCCCAAAAGTTTAATTTCCGTTATTGGTCTATTGTTTATTTTAACTCTTGGTGGTCGACGAACATCCAATTTAGAGCCAAGGATCATAATTTTTGTCTTGGTAGAACTAATTTTTAACTTGTTTTCAACTGTCCATTGTTGAAGATCAGATAGAACTTTCTAAGCAGATATTTCAATAGAAGATCTTGAATTGCCACCAACAAGGACTGCCAGCTCATTTGCATATGCCATGACCTTCACGTTGTCAAAGGTTCGGGTAATCCAACCTTGCAGAACAAAGTTCAAGAAAAGTGGTCCCAAAATGGAGCCTTGAGGACACCCTCGAAAGACCTGACGCAAAAATTTGTCTGTACTTAGATATGGCGGTGATAAATCTGTTAGAGAAATAGCTCTTAATTAGAAGATAAAGTTGCTGGGAACATTCGGCATGACGTAAACGTTCGAGGGCACTTCCCCACCAAAGGGAATCAAAAGCACCCTCGAAGTCAATAAAGATAGCAAGTGTATACTTGAAACTGGAGTGTTCAACAGAATAAATGAAGTCAACAAGGACGTCCTCGCAGGATCTTTCAGGAGTGAATCCGTATTGATTAGGCGCAGTTAGTCCCCGTTCCAATAACAAGTTGTTTAATCGCAGGGAAATTAAACGTACTAATAGCTTACCAAGGTTGGCCAATAAAGCTATAGGCCGATAAGACCTCGGTTCCTTGGGCTTGTCAGGTTTCCTAATCAGCTGGATAAGGGCTGTCTTCCACAGATCTGGGAAAGTCCCAGCATCTAAACATTTATTGAAAAGTTGTAGAAGTATACTGGGCTTAATCTTGGCGAGCGGTACTATAAAGATACTCTCCAGAATGTCCATCCCTGGGCATTTCTTAACTTTTACTTGTTTGACCGCTGTGACCAGCTCGATAACACTAAAAGGCTCAGTCTTAATTGAAGAAACGTACAGAGAATTGGCAGAACGAATATTAGTGTGAAAATCAGTCGAAGCTCACATTGTCCTGTAGAAAAAGATTATCTAGAATAATATTTACAGAATCCGTCCAGTTAGTGGTCTCCAGACCATTGTATATGATCGATCCATACACTTCTTGTGTAAATAATTTATTTCTTACAATTTTATAAAGTAGCCCCTACGGTACCAGAGTTGTACACAAATTCTGTCCAACTTTCCTTCTTCGTGGTAGCAATTGCCTTCACATAACGTTTCTTGAGATCAACGTAATAATTATAAAAGATGCCAACATCAGACTGAGACAAATGACGATTGTGCTTGTAGGTGCGTCGAGCGTGGTGGACCTGTTTCCGAAGCGAAGGTAATTCTGACGACCACCAGGAACAAGTTCTGGAATTGACACGTTTTTTCCTTGATGATTTATATGATGCATTAATCAAAATTTTTTGAATCTGTGTCGCAGCTTCAGACACAGACATGGCGTCAAAATGAGAGTTAGTCAGTTTGGAGAAATCAGCATTTACAGAATGTTCAAATATGTCCCAATTAATGTTATTAATTGAGAAGCGAACGTACTCAGGCACACAGATACTCGAATCTGAGGGACGAGAAGGTATGGAGACCGAGAAAGAAATTGCCCGATGGTCACTTGTTATCCAGTAGGCTGTCTGCGTGGGTAGCACAGTGGTATCGTCACGGTCCTCCCCACACCGTGTGGAAAAGGCCCGAGTTCGAATCCCGTCGATGACGCGAGGAACTTTAGTGGGCTTTTTTCACTCCGTGGCTGAGTTAGTTGGTCTCAGGCGTAGATAGCAAGTGTTTTTCCCTCAGAAACTGGGGTCTTTTCGTCCAGCAAAACAGGCAAATCGACCAGAGAACACACACGCAATTTACAGACACGAATACGGATTAATGTAATCATTTACGGGTAACCCTAATATAGTATAGTTGTGTCCAGTTAGGCTGTACAGTCCAATCGTTGATAGCTAGATTACAGAAGAAATTTGAAAAAGTGATATCAATTTTTGATTCGCCGGTGAAGCTGGAGAACGTAGTGAACTGTTGAGGTCTGTTAAAAATCTTCATATTATTATTAATAATAAATTCTTCCAGTAATTGCCCTCGAGCATCAGAGCGTGCACTAAACCAAAACTTAGACTTGGCGTTTACATCCGCTGAAATAAGGACATTATGAGGACCCAGACAATTCAATGTGGATTCTAAATAATTTAATGAGTTATAAAGTCTTCAGATGGAGGGCAGTATATTGAGATGATATAAAAGGTCATGGTAGAATATGTGACAAACATACAAGTTGTCACCATTTGGTGACAGAGACCATTAATGACAGTTGCATCAATTTTGTCGTTTAATACAACAATACAAGTCTTCGGTTGCTGGTGAGCAGGTTGGATTACTCGGGTGGAAAGAGAATAACCTGTGATCTTTGAACAATCTCCCATTCGCCCTTTAGCAAAATATGGCTCTTGAATAGTGATGATGTCGATTGAGTTTTGTTCTGCTCTTAATCTAATCTCGTCCGAAACAACTCGAGAATGATGCCCGTTGATCTGCATAAATTTCAGATTAATAGAAAACACTAGGCAAGTTCGTACTATTAACATCACCAGTAGGGGAATTATTTACACTATATACCCTGGAATTGGGTGTGTTACTCATCGGCAATCCTCAGTCGTGCTGTTTCCAAGGCCTTTTTGTAGAAAGGACAGTTGCTATCTCTCACCGAATGGTGAAAGTCACGTTTTCCTCTCTTACAATTGATACACGATGGCTCTTCGTTTTTATTAGGACACTCGTTAAACACATGACCACCACGCGCACAGTGACTGCAAGACGGGGACTCGCGCGTGCAGTACTGAGCAAAGTGTAAGTGTAAAGTGTATTTAGTGTCTAACGGCACCAGGGGTTTCCCCCATCTCCGCGTTGCTTTCATTGTGGGTGTACCAGTTCACTGGGAAGGCCAGAGATTTAAAAGTGTATGGATATTGTACATGTGTAGTGTTGTGTTCTGTTGTTCATCTGGTCATTTAGCCGCTGGACCCCTACTGAGGCCCAACGTTGTCCACACTTAGCCCCGTGGAGGCAGACCAGGTACACCAGTATTTTTAGATAAGTACTCTGGCAGGTCCTGCCACCTAATTTCCTGAGATTTCAGTGGCTAGGACCTATATATATATATATAAAAAAAAGGGGGGGGGGGATAAACGCTTGAATTTAATTAGGCCGAAAGAGGTTGCAAGTGTGTCGAGTTTGTTTGTTTGTTATTTAGGAGCATTAGCAACTAAGGCCATTTTGCTCCAGGATATGCGGTAGTCATTCCCTGACCTTTCCGCATCCTCCGTATTTGGTGGTGACGGGCTCGAACCCCGGTTTAATCAAGAAGCGTGTGCTATGCACTGCTGCTCCTTCCCACCTGGCTACGGAGGCGCCTAGTGTGTCGAGTTTGGCATTTAAAATTTTTACGTTGTGTGAGGCATTCGCTTTTCGCTGGCGATATACGTAGAGTAGGGGGTAGAGACGGAAGGCTGGGGGGAAAAGAGAGAAGTATGGGGTCAATAGGGAAGGCGACCCCAGGTATATCAGTGGGGCATGCCCTTGCCTCACCAGAGGGAAATGAGGGGGTGGGGAGGGGGCAGGAAGTCCTTCCCCTCACCCCACCAGGGATAGGGAGTGAAAGTGGGCTGGGCAAGGGAGCCCTGCCCAGTTCGCCATAGCGGCAGTTTGCAGTGCCCTCCAGCAAGTGCAGTCTGTTGATGACTCGTTAGTGGAGTTTGGTCCTTTTCTAGGTGTGTGGTTTCATCCTGGGAGCGACGACATCCTGGCTGGAGCCACTCCCATTGGTTCCTAGGTCGATGCTGTTTCATTTATTCTGCTGCATGTTACGCCGTTTGTCCTTAGTATTTTGCGATCCTTTCCTCTGTGTTGATGTTTTATCAGTTTGTCTTTATTTATTATTTGTGGTCATCTAATCGTTGTGGATGGCTATTTCTGTTCGTCTTCTATTGAAGACGTCAAGTGCAAATCGGCTGAGGGCTTTGTATTCATCTTCTGAATCCAGTAGATGGTACTCTTGATTTTTCGGCAAGTATTGAATCTCAGTTATAAGTCTACTTCTGTGTTCTTCGTAGCATTCACAGTCGTGCATAATATGCTGCCAGGTTTCAGGTTCTCCACAGGTGCATGTGGACTCTTCTATTATTCCGAGTGCGTTCAGTTTTGCTTTAAATGGGCCGTGGCCCGTCAGGAGGAAGGTTGTATTTAGCCCAGGATAGAACCACGAGGGGGCTTTTGGGTACATTTTTGCGACTATCGGTATGAAGCATCTTGTAACTTGACCCTTTGTCGACATCTCCCATCTGTGCTGCCAAATCTTCATGTGAGCCACTATTCGTTGTTTCTCTACCGTCCGGCTGTTGGTTGGGTCCAAGGTAAAGTCATAGATGGAGGCAGGTATATCCTTGGACAGTAAATACATGAGTCCACATCTAGTCACTTCGAGGTCCAGCGGAAGAGCTCCTGCCAGGACCTGCAGAGCGTGGGTGCTCACCGTTTTGCATGCCCTAGTTATAGTTAGAAGTATGTTTCTTTGGATAGTGTCCAGCAGTCTTCTGTTGACCGCGGTTCCGGCCTTCCTGAACCAGATTGGTGATCCGTAGGTGATCGCTGGGATGAATATTGTTTTATAATACAGGGACAGGGTCTTCCTGTTGAGTCCCCAGTCCCTGCGAGATACTCTTGCTACTAGTGTTGCATAGTTCCTTAGTTTCTTTCTCAAGTAGGTGAGGTGAGGTGTAAAGGACAGGTTTCCATCCAGGATAATACCTAGATACTTTATTTGCTTTGCTAGTTTAATGGTGGATCCCGCTATCTTTATTTGCGGTGGTCGTCTGATGTTTAGAGAGCCTTTTAGTAGTACTGAGTTTGTCTTGGTTGGTGAGATCATTAACATGTGTGTTTTTGCCCAATTCTGTAAGGTTTGTAGTGCTTGGTTTGCCTGTGTTTCAAGTCCCGTTCTGGAGTCCGCTTCCACCATTAAAATGAGATCATCAGCAAAGGCCTGACTGGCCACATTTCCCAGGTCCAGAGCCAAGAAGTCATCAAAAACCATGTTCCACATTAGTGGCCCCAGGACAGATCCCTGTGGGCAGCCTCTTCGGACGCTTTTAACAACTCTTCGGAAAGTTGTGACGACCTCAATTTTCCTATCTGACAGATATGCCCGGACACTGTTATACAAGTTTTCTGGGATTGCTGCTTTCCGGAGTCTGCCAAGGACACTGGGCCACCAGATGGTGTCGAAGGCCCCAGCAAAATCCACTGCTATTACCAGAAAATATTTCTTGTTACTTTGGGTTGCCTTGGTTATGAGGTTTTGGACTGCTTCAATGGTCGAGAAGCCCGGTTTGAATCCATATTGCCTGGGTGATTCTAGGTTGGCGGTTTTGTAATGGTTCATGATCCTTTTGTGGAGCAGCCTTTCATAGAGTTTGCTTAGGGTAGAGAGTAGGGCTATGGGGCGATATGAGGCTGGTTGGTCCGGAGGTTTTGTTGGTTTTTTTAAGATAAGTTTTAGGTGTGCAGTCTTCCAACTTGTCGGGAAGTTCCCAGTTTCCAGGCATCGGTTGAGGAGATTAAGTATCAGGTTCGGTATATATTCCACAGCTTTTTTTCCCATTTCTGGTTCTATGAGATCCGGGCCGGGACATTTCCTGTTGCGCATTTGCAAGGCCGCACCCTGTAATTCATCGACTGTGAAGGGCGGTTCCATTTCTTGGGTTCTATACGTTTGGTTTGCCTGGCATATTACCTTTTGTTGTTCATTAAGGATATCTGGTGGTCCATGGATGATAGTACTAAGGATATTGGTAATCGATTCCTCCCACGTTTTGGTCAGGCTTCCATTGGGCATCCTCGTTACAGTGGATGCTTCTCCCCTGGGGAGCTTGTTTGTGGTGATTTTATACACTACGCCCCAGGGGTTCTCGTTCCCTGTCTTGGAGACCAGGTTTTCCCAAGAGGCTCGCTTGTTCATTTTAATTTTTTCTGTATAGGTGTTTCGCACCTCTTTGTATTGTTGCCTTAGTACTGCTACCTCTGTTGGTGGCCATGTTCCCCGTGCTCTTTGGAATTCTTTCCGTTTTGTCTGGACCTGTTTTCTCAATCTTTGCAATTCTGGAGTCCACCAGGGCATGTCCCCGACTGAGGGGGTTTTCCTCTTCATCGCTGTCTCTGCTGCTTCAGTTATGATACTGGTGATTTTCTCTTGGAGTGTATCTGGGTTTTTAATCTCACTGTCCACCGCCTGTCTATCCAGTTCCTCCAGCGTTATTTGCGCCTTGCTGGTCAGTTGTACTCTGAAGAGTTCCCAGTCTGCCTTTTGGATTGCGAATCTGTTTGCCAATTGTCTGTTTGTAGTTATTTTTGTCATTGATCTTCTGATTTGGTAGGTTATTGTACGGTGGTCCGATGTGGTCCAGGCATTTTGCACTGTCCAATCGGTCACGTGGGCTTCAATATTCCTTGTGGTCAGGGTGATATCAATCGTGGCTTCCCACAAGGTATTGCAGAATGTTGGCAGGTTAAAGGGTTGGTTTTTGACTGTGAGGATTGAATTTGCCAGGAATTCGTCCAGTCTTTGTCCATTTCTGGTTCCGCGGCGGTCCGGTGTGGCACTGTGCCAAACAGGGGAGCGGCAGTTTACATCTGCTCCTACAATTATTCTTTGTCTTGCTAGGGTTGTCTGGACGGATTGGAGATATGTGATAGCAAAGTCGATTTCCACACCAGGTCTGCAGTACAATGAAATTGCGTAGAAGCTCCCAATTCAGCTGATTATATGAGCACAGGCAGCCCAGGGCGTACAGAGCTGTGGTAATTTTGTTGCCGCTATTTCCGGATTCCTCACTACTACTGCTGCCCATGGGGTATCCTCGTCACTCTGGATAATTTTATAACTCATTGGGAATCCCCTGACCTGCTTTGTGTGTGTATAGGGCTCCTGGATAAGGATGATGTCGGCATTTTCTTCATCGGCTTTTTGGCGCACCTGGTCAACCACTGCCCTGGCACGCTGCCCATTGATCTGGTGTATCTTCAGAACTCCGTAGTTATATTTCTTATGGTGTGTCCCCATAATCAATTCGTTGTTGGAATACACTCTTTACTTTTTGGTACGTTGGGCATTTTGCATCCCGTATGGAGTGTGTGTGGTCCAGCCTCAGGGATTTGCAATTGACGCATATGGGATCTTTCTCCTTGTTTGGGCAGTTTTTAAATTCATGCCCTTTCTCTGAGCAGTGGCCGCACGTAGCTTCTTTCTGGTTGCAGGTATGGGAGGTGTGGCCATACTTGCAGCACCTATAGCACTTTATTACTGCCACATGCTCCCTATACTTATGACTGCTCCACTCCACATAGATGGTACTCTGTGTTCGTAGAATTCGCCAAGCCTCAGGGGCAAGTTCTATGACCCAATTACAGTTGCCACTGTTATTTACTCTGGTTTTGTATTTTGGGAAAACCAGCACTTTCCCATCCCGGTCTGGGAGTGCACTTTTTAGATTCTTCCTGTAGATCTCCTCAGCCAGAAGTTCAGGGGTCAAATCCTGGTCCATGTTGAAGATAACCACTGCAGTACTAAGCAGTGTAACCATATCCCAAGCAGTGAAACCATTTCGTCACAACAGTATAAGGTCTGTGTCTATGGGAACTCCAGGCAAGAAATATGCGCTCCACAGTAATTAAATGTTTGTAAATCTTGGGAGAAAAACTAACAGCCCAGTTTACAATTTGACCTTGCTTTAGTTGAGAAACGAAAGAAAGTTCCGTTCTTAACCTCCTCAAATGTAAAATCCGAATCGCCAAGATTTTTGTTGTATAAATTTTCAAGTATCTCGTCACGTGTCAATTCCTTTGGGACATCATAAATCAGTACAGTGGGGTTTCCCTTTCGAGGAACACCTGAGCTGATACCTGCAGATGTAAAAGACTCCGAGGAGGACAGAAACTCCAGATCTGCTTTAGAGGCCGTTTCCAGCAAGACTCCTTTGTTCCTCACTAGCCTAAGAGACTTGATCTTAACATGTTTTAAATCCAATTTAAGAGTTTTAGCCACCAATGTCTTAACGTCAGCACTTGACTTACAATCACTGTTTTCAGAAGCTCTAAGAATTAAGACATTGTCAGGTTTCACTTTAGGAACATTTGCAGCGGAACGGGCAGCATCAGCAAAGGTCCTGACAATAGAGGTGTCAGTAGCAGTGTCTTCCTGCAAAGTTGAATCATCCGTGACAATCGGGGAAGGGGACACATCTAGGTTTGTCTGTAGAGGAACTGTCACTAACAGATTGTTTGGCCAAACAAGCCTTATTTGTTGTTGTTATACCGGAAAATGTGTTTATAACTCTTTCCAAAAGATTGGTACGTGTATTTATTTCTATGTTTAGGGCCTTTAGCTTTTCGTTGTCTACAAGGAGATAAGTCGCAACAGTCTCCAAATTGAGCCATTTATCCATTATGGTGTTACCTGATTGCTTGGTAATCTTGTTGCCTTCATAAGAAAGGAAGCTGGAGAGATAGCGTCTCATTTTTGCAATTCTGTCGTATAAAATAAGAACATTCTGTTCCGGGTCGCTTGCCTGAGCATTTGTGAAATTATTTTTCTCCTCTGCACCTGCAGGTCCAAGTTTATTACTCGAAGGAAGCTCCGTCTGACGTTCTTTGTCAGGAGTTGATTGTGAAAGAGAATCAGTAGCAACTTTTGAAGATGAGCTTTCCTGAGAGGCAATAGTCGGTTCCGGTGATTGAGTCAATGGCACGTGAGGTGTTGAGATCTCACCAAAGAGATTGCAACGGAGAAAAGATATCAGCTGCATAGGTTGTTTATCATTCATGTTAAGTGAAATGAGAAATATATGCGAAGAGCAAATTTAATGTCTAAAAGTGATGATACTGAGACAAAAGAAGAGTTTAACTTGAAACCTCTTCAGTCTTCGCGGAGTCCAAGAGAACGGACTCTTCAGGTCAGATTTTTGCAGTCTATATATAAATTAAAAAATAATAATAAGTTTAAGTAACTTATTATTATTTTTTACTTATTATTAAGTAAACCCAAATTACATGGCACCTCTGGAATGTTGTTGCGGCACCCTAAGGTGCCGCTGCACCCCGGTTGAAAACCACTGCACTAGCACTTGTGCCTGAACTGCAAACATCTTAAGGCAACAGCCCTTCGATGTCATTGAAGGTCACACAGTAGCTGCGTCGCATCGACATCCACTAGTCGCGTCAGGTCACGATGCCCCTGCAACACCGTCTTCTCGGTCTGTGCACCACAACATCCGCAGTTCTGCTCTCCCCCGAAGAGAGGAATGTTCCCTTCATCTCTCAGAGGCACTGCTTCGAGATCGCGTGTCTGCTGAGTGACGTTCGTGTCTCGTAAACGGATTTGTCTTCGCCGTAAGCGAGCCCTTATTTACTCCGCTTAACGGTGTTTGCTCAACGGAGCGAAACGTGTCCAGCGCGCATACTACGCGTTGGCGCTGGATGTGGTCTCGATGGGACGGCTTCTCGAAGAAAAGAAAGATCAGTAATGACCGCAGCAAACCCGCAGTTTGGCCCATACCGCGAGAGAAAAATAAAAAACTGGACGCTGTCTGAATTGTCAGTTTATTTACGTAACACCCCCGCACAGACAATATCTAGGAATGCAGACATCCAACAACAAATTAGATCACAGCAAAGAAAAAACTGAAAATACAAAAATAAATATGCATCGAGAGAGAGAAAGTGAGAAAAGCAACGGTGACAAACACTGTGAACGAATGAATATCAGAGAATTTCAACAGAATGGAATTTCCTCTGGCCTCACACAGTCTTTCGAAAACTCGTTCATTGATCAAGAGTTTAAATTCCACACAAATGTGCACTCTTCTCTCCTCTCCTCTTCGTTCAGTTTGTAGTCCGCTGCAATGGTCGATTTCTTGTAGATTTTGTCATGGCAATACCTGTTCGGGCCGATTTTTAAGTCTCCAAAGAGCTCCAGAAACATCCGCCTTAGTTCCTTTGTGTGATGTGGAGCGCTTCGGATACTATGAGGGTAGTAGAGACGGGTCCAGGGCGTGGCCCGACCACAAGATTATCAATTTTTGGGGCATCCAAACTCCCAGTCAGAAGTTGCGCAGATGATACGCATGGTGACCATCTGAATCCATGGAGTGGAGCAACGTTCAAGTTTGCAATGAGAATGGCTTTTGAAGTTGTAAATCGAAGGTGTCGAACAGCTGCGTGCGAATTCGCCATCTTTCGTGTTCTTTGCGAAGAGCGGAAAACGAAGTGACCTCCGACGTCCGTACCAGCTGGAGTTCATCGATTTGTGCCGTTAATTTGAAGCACGCGATTAATAGATCGAAAGCATCTGAAGAAGGTCTGCCTTTAACTGAGCATTTAGTTGCCGGCAGGGGGAGCCACACGAGCCCGAGAAATGTGAGCACGGCTCGGTTCAATTTCTTTCGGAAGGGCTCGCAGGGAGAAGAACTGTTTAAAAGAAAGGGGGAGGGGGGGTTGGAATTCTGTCGTCGGAAGTTATCCGTGGATTATTTCCGGCGTAGGTTTTGCTCTTCGCAAAGACAGCGAAGGGTGTTTGAGGACAGACCGCACTTGTTGTCCGCGCTTCAGTCAATTTATGTTTAGCGAAATAAACTGCGGTGCGGAGGATTAGGGGCGGCTTCGAGGAGATTACGATGCAGCCGCCAGAAAAGCGAAAAAAACGTAATCCTCCGAAAATTCAACAGAAAAAAAAAGAGGCTTTTTTTTCCTCCCTCACATTCTCAGCCGGTTTATAATAACAGCGGCCGCATACGAGGACGAGGAGAGAGGGGGAGAGGGGGAGGGGCTGTTTTAAATAAGATGAACGAAAGAAAAGAAATTAAATGTAATGGAACTAATTGAGACTGGCTAGAATGAAAGAAAAAAAATCTGAAATTTCTGGTTCGACAAATCCGATGGATGGCGGAAAAACACCGAAATAAACGAGACCCCTCTGGGTTCAGCGGTTCCCCCGATCGTCGCTTGTTCGTACGATCCTTCCCAGTTGCGTGATCCCAAGGTGACCTGAAATGCGGATATCTTTATCGCAACACCAACGTGGTCTCTTCACGGCACGTACCTAAGATTAATTTGATCGAACGCTAACATAACAGGGGGGCGCTCCCGACATATAGACACTGCCTCGTTCGTCTGCTGGAAATTATCGTAGGGGGAATGTTTACCGCCGTACTCATTTGGATATATATCTATCTTTATTGCAGGCAGTGATTGGATACATGATTGCCTGATGCAATAATACCCACAACAGCGACAATGCTAGGGGTTTCACATTAAATAAGTAATACAAGAAGAATTACTTAAAACATACATTAGGACATAAAACGTATAATTACATATTTCACATTTAAAATTAATATTAACGTGTGAAATGAAGACACATGAAAGGACAATGACAGTCACTCGGTTGAAGACGAAAGCTGGTCCCTGATGATGCGTCTTCTGTACGGTTTGTCCTCTATGAACTTTTTGTAGTCCACATCCATCTCCTGGACATTGTGGAGCATCTCCATGGGCAGGAATCTATCCCCTATTGTGAGCCTCCACGCCACAGACTGCAGAGAGGGGAGGGCTCTTAAGGGTTTCGGGGGGGGGAGACCCTCCAATTGCACATCTGCCAAAAATTTGGCGTATTGACTTCACCCGCTATCATTTTACTTGACACGAGAAAGCGGAGGGCGAATATCCGTTTGGAGACTTTTCTGCAATTTAGAAGTTGGGTGATATCTGAAGTATGTATGAGTGGGGGCACTTTATGCTTGAAGAGGACCCACCGAATAAGCCAGTACTCATCAGATGCGATGGTTTTTAGCGTGGTTTTCGTTGCCGACGCCCAGATTTCTGACCCGTAGGTGATGGCTGGCTGCAGAAACCGGTATATGTATTGGAGCGTGTACTCAGGCTCTGTGACATGAAGGAGGTGTTGTTTGGTAAGCCATCTTGCTCTGCAGACCTTGTTGTGAATGTCTGCAACATGGTGTTTGAAACTGAGTTTAGGGTCGAATATAAGGCCGAGATCTTTGTGCTTGATGACTGGGGTGATGGGGTTTCCGTGTATTTCCAGGTTTAGTTGCGTTGGGTTTGATTTGAGGGAAAATACCATTAGTGCAGATTTTTTTGGATTTATCTTAAGAGAAAACTGTTCCAAGTATGTAATCAGATTCATGAGGCTGTTGATAATGTTTCCAGAAACAAAATCAGGTCGGGCGGTCCCGTTGATCCGATAGAGGAGCTTCACGTCGTCTGCATAACTGATAAATTCTGTTTGTTGACACAGGAATGGGTGGATGGCAGCCGTAAAGAGGAGCCCTGAGAGAACTCCGCCCTGGGGTACACCTACACAAACTTTCCTTGTGAAAGATTTTTTATTCACAGTCAAGTGAAGGACTCTGGTCGTAAGTAGCGACTTCAACAATTCCAGTATATTGCCTTTTATCTGGTATCCATCCTCACAAAGTTGCAGGAGCGGCTGGATGTCTATGCTGTCGAATGCAGACTGCATATCCAGATAAACAATTGCCATCTGAGCCCTATCTTGTAGAGCCCACAGAATGGTGTTGGTGGTTTGCAATAGGTTTGTAATGGTGAACCTGCGTTTCAAGGCATAGTGAATGTATGGTGATTCACATGGCAGAACCTGGTTGGTTAGGATAGGAAGAAGGCACTTCTCCATGACTTTGAGGAGACATGAGGCTTTCATTATTGGACTGAATTGTGAAATTGATGTCGCTCCTTGTGTTTTGGGGATTGGTCGGACAATATATTGATTCCAGGCTATTGGGGAACTTTGCGTTGTGAGGATTCCATTTAAGATACCTAGGAGTGCATCAATGATGAATACACTGACGCTCTTAAGAATGAATTGTGGGACCCCATCATATCCAGTGCAAGACGTTGGTGGGATATCATTGATGGCCTGGATAAGCTCTCTTTTTGTGATGATGATGGAAGCGAGGACATCTCGCTGACAACTGATGTGAATGCTCTTAAAGTCTGATGCTGACTTTGGCTTCAATCTTGTGATGTAGTCTAGCCATTCAATTGGATTAAGTTGTTGAGGGAATTCATCATGCCTTGCCTTAAACGGTGCTTTCCCGGTCTTGATTGTTTTGTCGATATAGGCTTTAATGGCTTGAGATTTGCTTCTATTGAACTGGGCGCGGGCTCTTGAGTATGCAATTCTGTCTAGTGGGTCTAATTTTGCTTTCCATTTTGCATGTAGTCTTTGTTTATTCTGAAATTTAAGGCTGAGATCTTAGGTCCACCATGTTTTGCTTCGACAGGAGATTGAAACTATTTCTTCATCTTTGTCGCGCACGAGCATCGAACTGAGTCCAGCTTACAGCGGAAGAGAGAGAGAGTTGTTTCTTATCCGTTGTCTTATTTCTGTAGTAGAACAAATTTAGCCAACCCTCAGTAACAGCAGCAAATTGCTGGCGACCGACGCTTCCCAGACCCCAAGGGTGAAGTTATAAACACCCAATGTACATTAAATAAAAGCAACTTGAAGGATCTGCGCATAAATATAAATATAAAAGCCAACAAGCACCAACAGAAAAACTGCACTTCGTCTCGATCATTGGCAAAAAAAAAGAAGTAAAAACAGAAGGAATAATTAATAACAAAATTGAGCAGAACCTGACAAAACCTCGTCCTCGTCCTCTTGAAATTAATCGAAATTAACTTAGCACAAACCCTCCGGATCTTCATCGCTGTTTCCAGCTAGGGTTGGGTCAGATGAATCAAAGCCTTCCATCTTTTTTTCTATTTTCCCAAATCTTATCTTCTGTCCCACTCCATTCGGTTCGTTTCCATATCTGTCGCAATCTCCATCTTTTGAAAGAGAGTGTCAATGTATACGTTACAGAGCACAGATCGTGTGGCAATTGTCATTAGAGGCTACAAAATTACTGTCACTGTCTAAATACTAATTATTTAGATAGTGGCATTTATGCAGGTACCTTCATCTTCCATAAACTAACTACACGCCTCTCTCTCTCTCTCTCTGAGTCGTGGTTTGTAAGCAACTTAGCTGGTACACAAGGATGTTGTATTTTGAATTGCTTCGACTGTGCCAGCCTTGGAGGACAATCTTTTTAATTGCAGTATAAGAGATATGCAACTAATCCCGCCAAGGCATGGGTGTGCAAATGCATACCCATGCCTTGGCGGGATATAAACTTAAACTTACTATCAGTTTATTAACACACCCTGGTTCACCCCTGTACAGCAAGTGGGCTAGGAGGGTGTACAGGAATTTTAAAATATACATTATACACTTTTGTACAAATTTTCAGATCTTTACAATATAATTATTGTATAGTAATAACTATTAAATAGATATTTACATTTGCTTAATTGTATTCACTTTGAAATAATACTGGAAGTGTTTAAACCTGCTTGAAGTGCTTCGGATACTTACTCGGGGGAGAGAGAGAGAGAGAGAGAGAGAGAGAGAGAGAGAGAGAGAGAGAGAGAGAGAGAGAGAGAGAGAGAGAGACCCGAGTTCTCTCCGGCATCCGAGGTGCCATTAAAACGCCCATCCCTACTGAAAAAAAAACGCTGACTTCCACTTTCAGACATCTCGGATCTGTAAATACAGCGACACCTCGGAATTTCATGTTTCTAACATTAACGACACAAATATAAAAAAAAAAAAAAAGATATTTATTACTAGTTAAGGCAAAACTAAGTACTATTTGAGAGGTGCTCTCAAAGCATTCCAAAATGAGTTTGCAACCAACATACAACAGTTTTGGTAAACACGACGAGAATTATGGCTGAAATGTCATCAGAATTTGCTTCAGTTTATCATTTTAAATGGAAAACAAAATGAAATTCGCCAGGTGCAAATTAGTATTTAGTTGAACAGCCTCTGGCCCTGATGACAGCAGTACCACCCCGTCGAGGCATTGACAAGATCAATTTCTGAAGATAATCAACTGATAGTTCGTGGTTCCAAACACCAATTATGAAGGGCTTTGGTTTCTTTCTAGCAACTGCAGATTCAACACAATGCCAACAGTTCTCTATAGGATTCAGGTCCGGCTGTTTCACGTCTAACGAGCTAAGAGTTGTAATGGACCGCTCTTCCAACCATTTTTCAACTGTAATTAGTATTAGTATTAGTAACGGCCGTATGGTGCAAGAAAGCCTATGGCTTATGCTGCACCAGCCAAAAAAAAAAAAAAAAAAAAAAAAATCCGAACAAAACAATGATAAAAACAAAAATTAAATAAATAACTAAATAATAATAATAATTAATAAATAAAAAATAATAATAATAAAATAAAATAAAAAATAAATAAAAAGGAAATTAAACCTATCATCCTATGCGCTTCCCTTACCCGAAAGTACTATCCAGATGACCTTTGAATTTCCCCAAACTGTCGGCCTCTACCACCCATGAAGGCAATTTATTCCAATAATTTATAACTCGCTGGCTAAAATAGAACTTCCTGCAGTCCAATCTAAACATTTCCCCCCGTAACTTGAATTTATGTCCCCTAGTTCTAGCATCATTTATAATCTTGAAAATTTCGTCCTCATTCATTTTACTGATGCCTCTCAGAGCCTTAAACACCTCAATCAAATCTCCTCTAAGGTGTCTAGTTTCCAAACTCTGCAACCCACATATTCGAAGTCTTTCTTCATAAGGACGCCCTTTTGCCGATCTCACCAGGCGAGTTACCCTTCTTTGCACCCTTTCAAGAAGCTCGATGTCTTTCTTTAGGTGCGGTCTCCATACTTGAACACAGTATTCCAAGTGTGGTCTAACATAAGCCTTATATAATGGGATTATCACGTCCCTATCTCTACTTGCAAAAGTTCGATAGATCATCGATAGGACACCATGGGCCTTCCTTGCAACCTGTTTACAATGCTCAGAGAATTTCATGTCTGACCGTATCGTAACACCCAAGTCCCTTTCCTCCAGTACTGGGTTTAGTTGAACTCCACCAAGTGAATACGTTTTTTTGGGATTACTGTTTCCCAGGTGTAATACCTTACACTTTGTTGGATTAAAGCACAGCTGCCATTTTTCTGACCATTCCTGAAGTCTATCTAGGTCTCTCTGAAGAAGCTCAGCTTGACAGTGATCATTAACTACTCTACCAATTTTAACATCATCTGCAAATTTAGACATCACGCCCTCTATCCCTTCATCAATGTCGTTTATGAAAATTAAAAACAACAGTGGTCCTAATACTGATCCTTGGGGAACCCCACTTCTTACATCAACCCAATCTGAGGAATAGCCATTTATCACAACCCTCTGCCTCCTGCTCTGAAGCCATCCTTCTATCCATCTAAGGATTTTCCCAGTGATTCCAACCTGTTCCAGCTTATAAACCGCTCATGTGGGACTGAGTCAAAAGCTTTGCTGAAATCTAAATAAACAATGTCGAAATTATTCCCTAAATCCAGCTCGTGAGTGACCCTTTCGAAATAGCGAACCAGATTTGTTAAACATGATTTTCCCTTTACGAAACCTGTCGAAACTTTA